>NC_090269.1:290732961-291032961 GCF_040414725.1 Anabrus simplex
ATAGAGGAGATATCGCTCAATTCCCGTGATGTGGCGAACCTGAATGCTCCCGCTTAAAATTATAGTTAGGGTGGCATGGTGCTTCCCCAAACAAATTCTTATCCCTTTTTCTCCCTTCCACATATTCTGTCTCACTCGTGCATCGCCTAGGGAATCACCTTCTGACTTCCCGCGTTCTATAGGGCATCACGCCCTTACAGTTGGCATCATGTTGCGCAATATTATTTCTGCGTTAAATATTCTTTGTTAATAATTGAACAGAATGGTACAATATCTACAGTGTATCTCAGAAATACCGTGTTTTATCGCATAAGCTCCCCACTTGCATATTTCCCTCCCCTACGATTTTTCATAATTAAAAATTATTTTATTAAATATCGCGCATAATTCCCTCTCCCGGTTTGTTCTTATTGGAGCGACCTTCGAATGACTTGATAATGGACAACAATGAACACAGCGGTACTTGACATAAAAATGTTTTCATTGTCACAACATACTGTAAATTTGAACAGCGAAGTTGAAGACGTGTTTCTAGGTCAGTTTGTTACAAGTCGTCATAATGTCGAAATATTCAAACTACACGGCAAAATTTAAATTAAATGTGTTATCTTACGCCGATACAAATGGAGTGAAAGCTGCAGGAAGACATTCCTCCGTTGATCCTAATTAAATACGGTATTAGCGGAGACAAAAAGATAAACTTACGATTGCAAAGGCAAGCTCAAAATCTTTCCGTGGGCCTAAAACAGGGAAATATCCCGAAATTTGTTGTATGTCCTCCGCTCTCTCCGCTCAGCGCAAGCCTGCCGCACGCACGCAAGCGTGTATATTTCGAGACTCGATGCGCAGCCTTCAGTGCGCGTGCCTGTACCGTAGAGTGCACTATAAAAGGAGCTCCCTGCCTGTCACTCTCCAGGATTCTTCCCGGTGTCCTGCTCCAGAATACACTGTACGTCGAACACGGAGGCTACTCCTCTTAAAAATGTGTTTCGACTAGGTGGACTGAATTCTGGTAGTATGAGGTTTCACCTCAGGTCACTGCTCCAATTTCCCGTTCCTTCATTCCAGTCGAGCCCAGATGCTGTACTCTACACATCCCCAATCTCACTCAAGCTCCGACACACAAATTAGATTCTCTAATTGTGAACTTAGCTTCCTTTCTGTGCAAGCTCATGAACTCAGACACTTCAAGTCAGAAGGAACTCCATTAGCTAATCAATGCTAGTGAAACTGATAGTTTCGACTATCACGAACTGAACATTCCTACGAACTATCTTTTCAAGATAGAAGCTATTGTCAATACATTCAAAGTGTACATAGTGTATAGTGACAGAAACTCTCTCAAGCGTAATTATCCACTTTGCTTCAAGGCATTTTATGTTTATTCCTGTAAATTTATATGTGATGCAAATAAATAAGTTGTGTTCTGGTAAACCTTATCCTTGTTTACAACACAACTCATTGGCGTGCTATCTGCCACCAACTCATTCGCGACGAGATACAAAACTGTGCGCAATCTGTCACCAACACATTGGCGACGAAGTACAACAGTGGTCAGTGTGTCGCCCACTCATTCGCAACGAGGTACAAAACTGCTTACATTCTTTCGTCACCTCATTCGCGACCAGAAAACAAACTCTTACAGTGTATCGTCAACTCATTGGAAAAGTGACACTATACTCTGTAACTATCACCACTCCACATTGGCACCTGTACGGACTCTCCCAGAAGTTAGCCTTTTCTACAGTGCGACTATTAGCCTCCGTCGAACTACGGACATTCAGCCTACATTCCAAGGCTCTCTCTCTCGCTCGCAGCACCTGTCCGGCACGTTTCAGCTTGTTTGCTCTCTCACACACTCCCAGCTGTTCCGGTGAAGGTCTCGCCCCCAGCCAGCTCAGTACACGCTGCTCCACAAGTTCTGTTCTCTCACGCATCTCAACATGGCTACAGCCGAACAGCTCGCTACCGTATTGCAGGCTCTCCAACAGCAACAACAGCAATTCATGCAGCAACAACAAGCAGCATTACTCACAGCTATTCGAGCTCTTTCTGTTTCTACACAGCCCTCAGCAATTCCTCCGTTCTCTGCTTTTGATCCGGCTAAGGAAGAATGGTCAGTCTATTTAGCCCGCCTACAGCAGCATTTTATATGCCATTCCGTCAAGGATGACAAGCGCCAACGTGCACTATTTCTCAGTTCGGTTGGCAATGCTACGTGCGAATTACTACAAAAATTAAGTCCAGAGGAGCAACTCTCTGAAGTGCCGTTCGCACAGCTCTTGGCCCGTATCACTGAACACTATGCTAAAGCCCCATACATAGTGGCCGCTCGCTACAAATTTTTTCAGAGCAGAAAGCAACCGCATCAGACTCATGCTGAGTGGATAGCAGAATTAAGAGGTCTAGCTAAACCCTGCCAGTTTCTATGTTCCAAGGACGGTTGTGGTACGCCCTATACCGATTCCCTCATTCGGGATATGGTCATTCTGCATACTCCTGAGGACAAAGTTCGTTTTGACGCTGTCAAGAAGAGTAACCCTTCTTTAGAAGACGTCCAGCGTATTGCTACGGTATACGAACTTACTACCAAGACTGCCGCAGAAATAGCTTCTACACACGAAGTCGCTCAAGTCTCTACTCCAGCCCGCCAGTCATCTGTTACCTTGAACCGCGCAGCCAAGTCGCTCTCTGCAAAGCATTCTCGCCCGGTTCCCTCTCGTTCTTCTCCAAGGAAGCCCACTTCTAAGAGCAAGTCGCAACTCCTGCCTTCCTGCAGAGGATGTTTCAAACATCATGAACGTCGTGCATGTCGTTTTTTCAAAGCCACTTGTGAAAGATGTAATAAAGTAGGACACATCAAGACTGTATGTCAGAGTTCGCTCCGCCCTGCTAAGACTCCTGCAGCGCGCCCGAAGCATATACAGCCCCGACAAGACATGGAAGTTGATCAGATAAATCTTATTCTTCCTACCAAGAATTCTCACAAGTTCATAGTTCCTCTATCATTCTCTGATCGCTCTATCGATTTTCAGTTAGACACTGGATCACCTGTCTCTATCATTAACCTGGCTAAATATCACGACTTAGGTTCACCTTCATGCTCTCCAGCTGACATCCAGCTTGTTACATTTAACAAACGGAAGATTGACATTAAAGGCCAAATCACGCTTCCAGCCAGTTATAAAGGAATTCAGAAGGTCATTCCACTACTCGTAGTCAACAACTACACCGCATCGAACATTATGGGCATGGATCTCTTTAATTTATTCGGCTTCCACATTCATGACAATATCAACGTAGTCTCTACTTTGCAACCTACTTCTGATATTACGGCTCTCCTCGAGCAGTTTCCTGAAGTCTTCGACTCTACTCTCGGAACCGCAAGAAACTATACAGCTCATATATAGTTGAAATCAGGAGCTAAGCCACGCTTTTTCAAAGCACGTCCAGTACCCCTAGCACTTCAAGACCAGGTCACTAAGGAGTTAGAAAGATGGGTAGAAGACGGAGTAGTGGTACCAGTCAATTCCAGTCAATGGGCCACTCCATTAGTTGTTATCAAGAAACCTGATGGCAACGTCCGACTTTGTGGTGATTTCCGATCTTCGATCAACTCACAAATAGACACAGATATCTTCCCAATTCCCCGTCCAGAGGACTTATTCCGTCGTCTAGCTGGTGGACAATTCTTCTCTAGAGTGGATCTTAAAGAAGCCTATCTACAGCTACTTTTAGACGAAGAATCCAAGCAATTTCTCACACTCAACACTCCTATCGGACTACTCCAGCTCCAGCGTCTCCCGTTCGGCGTCTCTTCCTCAGCTGCTATTTTTCAGCGCTATTTACCTCAACTCACCGCCTCCATTCCCGGTTGTGCTAACTACCTTGATGATATTATTGTGACCGGCAAAGATCATCAAGAACATCTCCATAATCTGCGCCTCCTTCTCACGAAGTTGAAAGACAATGGCCTACGAGCGAATCTCGCTAAATGCACTTTCTTTCAGCCGCAAGTTCACTACCTGGGACACATCCTTGATAAAAACGGCATTCAACCTAGTGAACGGAATGTCTCGGCGATTGTAAACATGCCTGTACCACAGAACATCAAGCAGCTCCAATCCTTCCTAGGCAAAGCGAACTACTATAACAAGTTCATTCCCCGCTTCGCTTCAGTTGCAGCTCCATTAAACGCCCTACGCAAAAAAAGGTGTTACATTTCAGTGGTCTCCGCAATGCCAACAGGCCTGGCATACGATCAACAAAGCCCTTGTTCAAGCTGTTAAACTCACTCATTTCCAGCCTGGCAAGCTCATCACGCTAGCTACGGACGCATCAGATTACGGCGTCGGTGCCGTTCTCTCCCAGAAGGATCGTCATGGACAAGAACGCCCCATCGCCTTCGCTTCGAAGACACTTAACGAGCATCAACGTCGGTACTCCCAGATAGAAAAAGAAGCTTTAGCCATCATCTTTGGTATTCGCCGTTTCAATGAATATCTCTATGGCAACCATTTCCTGATCATTACTGATCACAAGCCTCTGGTACACTTATTCCATCCTGGTAATAAGATCCCTGAGCATTCCCTCAGAAAGCTTCAAAGATGGTCCATGTTCCTTTCTGATTATTCCTATCAGATCGCCTATCGTGCCACATCCCAGCATTGTAATGCTGATGCCCTCTCTCGCTTACCAGTAGGTCCTGATACCGCCTTCGATTCTCAAGAATCCGAATGTCTTCAGTTAGACATAGAACTCGAAGACACCGTATCCAGCTTTCCTATTGACGCTACCTGCATTGCTAAAACTACGGATAAGGACAGTACACTTGCTACAGTACGTACTTACATCCACAACGGTTGGCCTCTTCAGAACAAACTTCCTGCCCACCTTGCGCCTTATCATCGTATTCAGCATCGTCTTACGACTCGTGCCGGAGTTATACTCCTGGAAACCGGCACCACCTTCCGAGTGGTTATCCCACTTAGTCTACGGAAACAAGTTCTCGAATTGTTACACCAAAGTCATTGGGGCATATCCCGCACTAAGCAACTGGCGCGTCAACACTGCTACTGGCCTGGTATTGATACAGCCATCGAAAAGCTCATCCGCCATTGTGAACAATGTCAAATCAATCAGAACGCCCCGTCTTCTGATCTCGCTTCATGGCCTCCTGCTACTTCTCCATGGGAACGAGTTCACATCGATTTCGCAGGTCCTTTCCTCAATTCCATGTGGCTCATCGTCATAGATTCTCTATCGAACTTTCCCTATGTAGTGGATATGCATTCGACTACTACTACTGAAGCTACCATTCGTGCTCTTCAGAAAATATTTACAACTGAAGGATTACCTCAAGTACTAATTTCTGACAATGGACCGCAATTTACAGCTACTGCTTTTAAGAACTTCTGTACATATAATGGAATTCGCCATATCCTAGCACCGCCTTTTCACCCTCAGTCTAATGGTGAAGCTGAACGCTTTGTACAAACTTTTAAGAAAAGTATGAAAAAAGCTGTCTCTTCAGGCTTAACTAAAGACCAAGCATTGCTACAACTTTTAAGCAACTACAGAACTCTGCCCGGAGCTGATAATGTCACTCCCGCACCAAAGCTCCATGGACGACCTCACAGAACTTTACTTTCTCTGTTGCAGCCTCTTCCGGCCCAGCCTAAGACATCGCCAACAAAGTTCACCGTCAACGACAGAGTCTACATAAGGACATTCAAGTCAAACCCGCTCTGGTTACCCGGTGTCATCCGCAGATCTTTGGGCCATCGTCTCTACGAGATTCAGACTGCTGAGAAAAACATTTGCCGCCACCAGGACCAGATACGCCTGCGCTACCGTCCATATCCGGCTATTGATTCTCTTGTTAAGCCAGATAAATCTATTGCTGAACGTGCTTTAGACCATTTAATAACCATGGGTTCCTTTCAGGACGATACAGCGCCACTCCGCCCAGTCACAGCTCCGGACAATACAACAGTGACGTCAGAAGCTCCTGCCCAGCATCGCAGCCGCCGCCAGCGCCGCCGCCGCTTCACGCCGTATCGGCGTATTTAGGAGGGGAGGGTGTTGTATGTCCTCCGCTCTCTCCGCTCAGCGCAAGCCTGCCGCACGCACGCAAGCGTGTATATTTCGAGACTCGATGCGCAGCCTTCAGTGTGCGTGCCTGTACCGTAGAGTGCACTATAAAAGGAGCTCCCTGCCTGTCACTCTCCAGGATTCTCCCCGGTGTCCTGCTCCAGAATACACTGTACGTCGAACACGGAGGCTACTCCTCTTAAAAATGTGTCTCGACTAGGTGGACTGAATTCTGGTAGTATGAGGTTTCACCTCAGGTCACTGCTCCAATTTCCCGTTCCTTCATTCCAGTCGAGCCCAGATGCTGTACTCTACACATCCCCAATCTCACTCAGGCTCCGACACACAAATTAGATTCTCTAATTGTGAACTTAGCTTCCTTTCTGTGTAAGCTCATGAACTCAGACACTTCAAGTCAGAAGGAACTCCATTAGCTAATCAATGCTAGTGAAACTGATAGTTTTCGACTATCACGAACTGAACATTCCTACGAACTATCTTTTCAAGATAGAAGCTATTGTCAATACATTCAAAGTGTACATAGTGTATAGTGACAGAAGCTCTCTCAAGCGTAATTATCCACTTTGCTTCAAGACATTTTATGTTTATTCCTGTAAATTTATATGTGAAGCAAATAAATAAGTTGTGTTCTGGCAAACCTTATCCTTGTTTACAACAAAATTGATAATGGTGTAATTGCTTATGTCAATGAACTTCGGAATGTTGGTTGTGCTGTTTCTTACGAAATGATTCAGAACAAAGCTCGCGAGATAGCTGCCACGCTCAACATTGACAGAAAGGATTTTAAAACAAGCATTGGTTGGGTGATTCGTTTCATGAGACGGCAAAATCTCAGTTTACGGAGGAGAACATCTTTGTGCCAGCGTTTACCTCGAGACTACACAGATAAAGTAATCGAGTTTCATCGTTACGTAATATGAACAGCAATATGACTATTTACTCTCTCAGGTTGGTAACGCTGACCAGACGCCAGTGTTTTTTGATATGTCGCACAACGCCACCGTTGCTCCAACTGGCTCAAAAAGTGTCCTTGTAAAGACGACTGGAACAGAGAGTCTAAGATGCACAGTGATGCTGTGCATTACAGTAGACGGCAATAAACTTCCACCGTATGTCATCTTTAAAAGGAAGACATTACCAAAGGAGACTAGCCCACATAGAATTCACGTACGAGTTCAAGAAAAGGGCTGGATGGCAGCAGATTTGATGGTGGATTGGTTGTAGAAAGTCTGGGGCATTATTACAAAAGAAGTCAGACAGTTTCCGGGGTCACCTAGTGGAAGCTGTAAAAGAAAAAAATGAAACTGATGAAGTCCCATCCTGTCATCATCCCTGGAGGTTTAACGTCCATTCTTCAACCTTTAGATGTCAGCGTCAACAAACTTTTCAAAGAACATCTTCGACGCCTGTATTCAGAATGGATTTTGGCGGAATCTCATCAGCTAACTCCAGGAGGCAAGATAAGGAAGCCATCAATACCGACGATGTGCGAGTGGATAATCCGGACGTGGGAGAAAATTAGTGTCGATATTGTTAAGAAGAGTTTTAAATAAACTGGAATTTCTTGTGCCATTGACGGTTCCGAGGACGACATGTGGAATAGTGAAAGTGAAGAAGATGATGTGTTACCTGAACCTGAAAATAGTGATGATAGTGACGAAAGTGAGGCCGCAGAGTAGTGAGAGAAAAGAAACAATGAAACAATGCATTGATGCTCTTCATTGTAGCCTAATGAAACCGTGGCATTCTTTTGTGTTAATTGAAAATAAATACCGATAGGTACCACTTTCTTCACATATCGGTATTACCGCAAATATAACTTTTAACTAATACATCGTTTCCCTTCCTTTCTGAATGCCTAGAAGCACCACTCGCATAATTCCCTCCCTAGTGTTTTCAAGAAAAAATTTCGAGAAAAAAAGGGGGAATTACGCGATAAAATACGGTATAAATTGTTACAGACGTGAAAATCCTGTAAAAGTAAAGAAACATAGATACTGTATTTTCGGAAATTCCACTTAAGGGGAACTGAAAAGGGGGTGAATTTTTAAAATGAGCATATCTACAGAACGTATCATAAAATTAACATGTTACAGACATGAACATTGATATTTTTAATCTCTTTAAAAAATAAACATGTATTTTGTTTTCGGAAAAACCACTTGGGAGGGGGGAGGGCAAAAAGGACTGAAAATAGGTTGAATTCTTTTTATTAAGATACTGAAATCTCAAAAACTGAAGATGTTACAGAGGTGAAAATTTGTATTTGGAGTCTCCTTTAAAAATAAAGAAATACGTATTTCTTTGTTTTCGAAAAAAACCACTTAAGTGGGATGAAAGGTTTTCAATGTTATTTGAATTATTTATATGAGGATACTTATATCAAAAACTAAAGATGTTACAGACGTGAAAATTTGTATTTGGAATCTCCTTTAAAAATGAATAAACACGCATTTTGGGGGGGAAAATCAACTGGGGGGAGGGTGAAACAGTAACTGAATTCTTTTCATAAGGATGCATACATATAAAAAAACTGAAGATGTTACAGTCATGATAATTGGTATTTGGAAGCTTCTTTATAAATTAAGAAACATGTATTTTTTTTGTTTTGGAAAATTCACTTAAGGGTGGAGGGTGAAGGGAAGTGATGAAATTGAATTATTTTTATGGTGATACTTATATCTCAGACTCTGAAGATGTTACAGACGTATTTGGAATCTCCTTTAAAAATAAAGAATTATGCATTTGGTGGGGGATAGGGGTGAAAAAGGCGTTGAATTTTTTATGGGATACTTATGTCTCAAAAACTGAAGATGTTACAGATATGAAAGTGTGTGTTTGGAATCTTCTTTCAATGTAAAGAACATGTGCTCTATTGTTTGTGGAGAAAACACTAAAAGGGTGAATTAATTGAAAAATTTGTTGAATTATTTATATGAAGGTACTTATATCTAAAAGAAACTAAAGATGTTATAGACGTGAGAATTGGTATTTGGAATCTCCTTCCAAAATAAAGAAACAAGCATTTTCAGCGGTGAGATCAAGTTGGGGGGTGGGGGTGGAAAATAAGTTGAATTATTTTATATGAGGATACATATATCTCAAAACTGAAGATGTCACAGTTGTAATAATTGATATTTAGAAGCTGTTTATAAATAAAGAAACGCGTATTTAAGAAAATCACCTAAGGGTGGGGGGAGGATGAAAGGAAATTAAAGAATTGAATTCTTTCTATGGGGATGGTTATATCTCAAAAATGAAGGTTACAGACGTGAAAATTGGTATTTGGAATCGACTTTAAAAAGTAAGGAATAGACATTTTTGGGGAGAAATCAACTTAAGGGGGTGGGGGTAAAAATAAGTTGGTCAGTTTGTTACAAGTCGTCATAATGTCGAAATATTCAAACTACACGGCAAAATTTAAATTAAATGTGTTATCTTACGCCCATACAAATGGAGTGAAAGCTGCAGGAAGACATTTCTCCGTTGATCCTAATTAAATACGGTATTGGCGGAGACAAAAAGGTGTTACAGACATGAAAATTTGTATCTGAAAGGAGATTCCAAATAAAGAAACACGTATTATTTTGTTTTCGGAAAATCCACTTAAGGGGGTTGGGTGAATGAATTGAAAAATTAGTTGTCTTCTTTGTGTGAGGGTACTTATATATCAAAAACTAAAGACGTTCTTCTTTCTTCTACCACTTTTTCCCCACACCTATGAGGTCGCGGGCGCGAACTCTCTCTTTCTCTCTCTCTCACACACACACACACACATGTGTATTTATTTATTTATTTATTTATTTATTTATTTATTTATTTATTTATTTATTTATTTATTTATTTATTTATTTATTTATTTATTTATTTATTTATTTATTTATTTATTTATTTATTTATTTATTTGGCCCTGTTTTACGACCGGGTGCCCGTCCTGACGCCAACCCTGTACGGCCCTATACGGAGGGATTTAATCACTATTGCGTGTCCTGTGACGGTTGGTAGTGTAGTGTACTGTATTGTCTGAAAATGAAAAAAACTAAACATGTTACAGGCCTTAACACTGGTATTTAGAATCTCCTTTAAAAATAAAGAAACACGTATTATTTTTCCGGAAAATTACTTAATGAGGGGGGGTGGTGGTGGTGAAGGAATTGAAAAATTAGTTGAATTATTTGTATGAGGGCACTTATATCTAAAAAATCTAAATATTTTAGAGACGTGAAAATTGATATTTGTTATCTCCTTTAAAAATAAAGAAACACGTATTTTTTGTTTTCGGAAAATCGACTTGGGTGGGTGGGAGATGAAAATAAGTAAAGGAGTTGAATTCTGTTTATGAAGATGCTTATATCTCAGAAACTGAAGATGTTACAGACGTGAAACTTGGTATTTTGACTCTCCTTTAAAAATAAGGAAACACGTGTTGTTTTCGGAAAGTGGGCTTAAGGGGAGAGAGAGGGGCGGAAAGAAGTGATGTTGAATTCTTTTTATGAGGATACTTATATTTCAAAAAGTAAAGATGTTACAGACGTGAAAACTGATAATTGGATTCTCTTTTAAAAATTAAGAAACACATATTTTTTGGTTTCTGAAAATCCACTTCAGGAATTTTTAAATTGAGTACCGGTATATCTATAGTATACAAAGGGTACTAGGAAAGTTTTGCAATGTGAGTGAACGCTTTAGATTTTTTCAAAATCATTTCCACCACACTCAATACACTTCTCCACATGTCGAAACCAGTCACTGAACCAACTCTGCCACTTTTCTTCGATTACATTTTCACACTCTTGATCCCATGCTGCCAGAAGCTCCTCGTCGGATGCAAAACGCCGCCCTTTCAGCTTCATCTTCACTTCTGAGAAGAGTGCGAAGTCACATGGGGCAAGAACAGGACTGTATGGAGGGTGATCAAGCACAGTCGATCCTGATCTGGCAAGAAAATCCATTGTAACATTAGCACGATGTGCTGGAGCATTGTCGTGATGCAAGAACCAAGTGTTGAGCCGTGAACTTGGACGTAGCTGCTTGAGAGCCTGGATGACCCGAGGCAGACAAATCTCACTGTACCACTTCGCAGTAACTGTCCTTTGTGTTTCTAGCACAACCCGAGTCAGGATGCCCCGTTTAGTGAAAAATACTGCAATCATCCTTTTCTTCACTGACCTTGACTTTCGCACAGTCACAGGAGAACCTCATCTTCAAACAGCCACACCTTGTTTTGGGATTTTATTGGGACATCGTAATCATAAAGCCAAGTTTCGTCACCTGTAACGATGTTATTGACGTTACGCGAAGTCCTATTTTCAAAGTGTTTTAGCATTTCTCGGCATCATTTCACTCGATGTGCCCTTTGTTCCTCTGAAACTGAATGGGGCACCCAAAGGGAACAAACCTTTCTAACATGAAGATGGTTGTGTAGAAGTGAATGAATAGCTGGTGCAGGGATGTGGAGGGTCTCTTCTACCTGCCGATATATCAACCGCCTCTCATGCTGCAACATTTTCCTCACAGCTTCAATGTTTTCCTCAGTCACTGATTCAGACGGTCGCCCAGGACGAGGATCGTCTTTAACCCGAAAATTTCCCTTCTGGAACTCTTTGTACGAGCGGAAAATTGTTGTCCGATGTGCTCTTTGTATGTCAAAAACTTAACATATTACAGACGTGAAACTTAGTATTTGGAAAGTTCTTTAAAAATACAGGAACCATTTTAATTTTCGCAAAAGGCATTTAACGGGAGTGAAAAGAAGTATAAAAAGGAGTTGAATTGATTTTTATGAGGATACTTACATCTCATAAACTAAAAGTGTTACAGACGTGGAAATAGGTGTTTGGAATCTCTCTCTTTTTTTAAAGAAACATGGTTTTTTCGACTTGAGAGAAGGCTGTTTCTCACATGTACAGTTCTATGTCGCATGGTCGCCTTAGTCCCAAAGGGCAATACCACAAACGTGGTCTACAGAGAGTTTCTGGGGTAAATGAAACCCAGTTTTTCAGTGAGTTTTTATACTTTAGGAATTTTCAGATTTTTCAGTACAATACCGAGGAACGATTAATTTTAACAAATTACGAAATCCATGCGAGCGAAGCAGCGGGTAACTGCTAGTTAGTTAATATAATTATTGGCCCAGGGATCATGCTATTTTTCCTTCAACAAAAATAAATTTTGTATTATTCACGATATATTTTCAGCTCCATTTTCCCGTTTGAATTGCCCGCGCTAGTCATGATGGACAAAGATATTGAGAATTCACAGACACAGAACTTCCATTCGTCGGTGCTGGCCATGGACCTCGAGAAGGAAACAACAGACGGCACGATGAAGCGGAATGCCACAGAAGAGTCTCGGGTCTACAGCGAAATAATCGCCATAGTTACGTATCTATATTTCTCTAGTAATAATGGTATTTATTAATTTACCGCAAATTTTACTGTTGATTTGTGTGAAAGCAATTATTATCCTCCATTCAGGACAAAAATTACAAAGAAATTTCGTGGATACGATTCGTTCACGTAACAGGATGTTCTTCTCAAAATAGTACAAGGAGCAAAAAAAAAGCAGTTCGTTGGCTGCAGGAATGAACCAGATACTCACGTTGATTTTTAATCCGTACTTCCATTGCAAAGTAATTCACTGCCCATCCTGCCTAGTACGTTTCATTATGGGTCGGCATAACGGTATAACTTTTGGTAGTATTTGAGGATCCAACCAGATTTCAGGCTGAAGACTTAACAGACAGTCTTCTATTCTACAAATATCTGTTGATTGGAATGGCCAGCATAGAATTCTAACTCCCCAGATTTTCTTGCAAATTTTCAGTTATCAGGTATTTCTGCTTTCTTGCGAGATAGAGGCTACCTACCTGTAAACTTCGATCTTCTTAAGCTTTCCGGGGCAGAGGAACTCGTTTTATTATTATTACATACATACATAGGACTGCATACATAACCATTATGGGCATTTATGCATTTCAGCGTTCAGTCTGCAAGCCTCTGTGAATTTACTAAACGTCACCACAATCCTCTATTTGCAACTAGTGCTGTGGCCTCATTTAGTTCTATACTTCTTATCTTTAAATTGTTAGAAACTGGGTCTAACCATCGTCGTCTTTGACTCCCTCTACTTCTCTTACTCTCCATAACAGAGTCCATTAATCTCCTAGGTAACCTATTCTCCTCCATTTATTATTATTATTATTATTATTATTATTATTATTATTATTATTATTATTATTATTATTATTATTATTATTTATTTCGACTTCCGTAGTGTAACGCTTTGCACTGTTGGTTGCCGTCCTCGAAGGCCTGGGTTCAATTTTCGGCACTGACAGAAATTTAAGATAGGCAGGAGGGCTAATAAGTGGTTAAAAAGTAACCAGCAGCTCACCTCTAGTGGGGGTGTGCCTGGAAAAGTCTTCACCACCTCGGGACGGGGACACGAATTTAAAAGCAGACTAATGATTCTCGCCACCCACTGCATGATCACCAGGCTGTAGTCTGTCGACTGAAGTCGAGAAAGAGCTTCATCACCAGGACTCAACCACTGGTAGGAACACCTGAGTATAACCGCATCACCAGGTGGAAGAGCATACTGCCGCCTGATACTCTGCAAAGGAAGAGCTAGCTCCAGGAAATGACCTGCCCTACCCTATTTGGAGATCACTTAATCGTCTTAGGGTGGGCGTACCTCTTTGCAAGACCAACATGCAAAAATGGGCCATACTTCCAGCTGATGTAGAAGTATTGTAAAGTATTGTATTGTAAAGAAAGGAATAGAATTAAGTAATTTAATAGATATATATTTACCAGATATTGTAATAGGAGTTGAATCATGGCTGAGAAATGATATAATGGATGCAGAAATTTTCTCACGGCACTGGAGTGTGTATCGTAGAGATAGGATAGGAAAGGTGGGAGGGGGAGTTTTCATTCTGGTGAAAGAAGAATTTGTAAGCTACGAAAAAGTTAAAGATGAGACACATGAAATTCTAGGTGTAAGGCTCATTTCTAAAGATAATAGGCAACTTGATATATTTGGAGTGTACAGATCGGGAAAGGGTAGCACTGATGCGGATTCGGAATTATTTGATAGGATAGTCAGCTATGTGGGAAACGACATGGAAAGAAATGTGATTGTAGCGGGAGATCTGAATTTGCCAGATGTCAATTGGGAAGGAAATGCGAACGACAGGAAGCATGACCAACAAATGGCAAATAAGTTAATATGGGAAGGACAGCTGATTCAGAAAGTGATGGAACCAACCAGAGGGAAAAATATTTTGGATGTGGTGCTGATAAAACCAGATGAGCTCTATAGGGAAACTGAAGTAATAGATGGTATTAGTGATCATGAAGCTGTTTTTGTGGTAGTTAAAAAGAAATGTGATAGAAAGGTAGGTCTTAAAAGTAGGACTGTTAGGCAGTACCATATGGCTGATAAAGCAGGTATGAGGCAGTTTCTAAAAAGAAACTATGATCGGTGGAAAACGGTAAATAAAAATGTAAACAGACTCTGGGATGGGTTTAAAGAAATTGTTGAGGAATGCGAAAACAGGTTTGTACCTTTAAGGGTGGTAAGGAATGGTAAAGACCCACCTTATTATAACAGAGAAATAAAGAGACTAAGAAGGAGGTGCAGACTGGAAAGAAATAGAGTTAGAAATGGCTGTGGAAGTAAGGAGAAATTGAAGGAACTTACTAGAAAATTGAATCTAGCAAAGAAGGCAGCTAAGGATAACATGATGGCAAGCATAATTGGCAGTCATACAAATTTTAGTGAAAAATGGAAGGGTATGTATAGGTATTTTAAGGCAGAAACAGGTTCCAAGAAGGACATTCCAGGAATAATTAATGAACAAGGGGAGTGTGTATGTGAGGATCTTCAAAAGGCAGAAGTATTCAGTCAGCAGTATGTAAAGATTGTTGGTTACAAGGATAATGTCGAGATAGAGGAAGAGACTAAGGCCAAAGAAGTAATAAAATTTACATATGATAACAATGACATTTACAGTAAGATACAAAAGTTGAAAACTAGAAAAGCGGCTGGAATTGATCAGATTTCTGGGGATATACTAAAGACAATGGGTTGGGATATAGTACCATATCTGAAGTACTTATTTGATTATTGTTTGGCCGAAGGAGCTATACCAGATGAATGGAGAGTTGCTATATTAGCGCCTGTGTATAAAGGAAAGGGTGATAGACATAAAGCTGAAAATTACAGGCCAGTAAGTTTGACATGCATTGTATGTAAGCTTTGGGAAGGCATTCTTTCTGATTATATTAGACATGTTTGTGAAATTAATAACTGGTTCGATAGAAGGCAGTTCGGTTTTAGGAAAGGTTATTCCACTGAAGCTCAACTTGTAGGATTCCAGCAAGATATAGCAGATATCTTGGATTCTGGAGGTCAAATGGACTGTATCGCGATTGACATGTCTAAAGCATTTGATAGGGTGGATCATGGGAGACTACTGGCAAAAATGAGTGCAATTGGACTAGACAAAAGAGTGACTGAATGGGTTGCTATATTTCTAGAAAATAGATCTCAGAGAGTCAGAGTAGGTGAAGCTTTGTCTGACCCTGTAATAGTTGAGAGGGGAGTTCCTCATTGCAGTGTTATCGGA
This sequence comes from Anabrus simplex, assembly GCF_040414725.1. Lineage (NCBI taxonomy): Eukaryota > Metazoa > Arthropoda > Insecta > Orthoptera > Tettigoniidae > Anabrus > Anabrus simplex. Next base: position 290,748,710 of record NC_090269.1, read on the forward strand.
CCTTTATGTTTTCTTATATATATAAATGATATGAGTAAAGGAGTGGAATCGGAGGTAAGGCTTTTTGCGGATGATGTTATTCTCTATAGAGTGATAAATAAGTTACAAGATTGTGAGCAACTGCAACGTGACCTCGAAAATGTTGTGAGATGGACAGCAGGCAATGGTATGTTGATAAACGGGGCTAAAAGTCAGGTTGTGAGTTTCACAAACAGGAAAAGTCCTCTCAGTTTTAATTACTGCGTTGATGGGGTGAAAGTTCCTTTTGGGGATCATTGTAAGTATCTAGGTGTTAATATAAGGAAAGATCTTCACTGGGGTAATCACATAAATGGGATTGTAAATAAAGGGTACCGATCTCTGCACATGGTTATGAGGGTGTTTAGGGGTTGTAGTAAGGATGTAAAGGAGAGTGCATATAAGTCTCTGGTAAGACCCCAACTAGATTATGGTTCCAGTGTATGGGACCCTCACCAGGATTACCTGATTCAAGAACTGGAAAAAATCCAAAGAAAAGCAGCTCGATTTGTTCTGGGTGATTTCCGACAAAAGAGTAGCGTTACTAAAATGTTGCAATGTTTGGGTTGGGAAGAACTGAGAGAAAGAAGAAGAGCTGCTCGACTAAGTGGTATGTTCCGAGCTGTCAGCGGAGAGATGGCGTGGATTGACATTAGTAGACGAATAGGTTTGAATGGCGTCTATAAAAGTAGGAAAGATCACAATATGAAGATAAAGTTGGAATTCAAGAGGACAAACTGGGGCAAATATTCATTTATAGGAAGGGGAGTTAGGGATTGGAATAACTTACCAAGGGAGATGTTCAATAAATTTCCAATTTCTTTGAAATCATTTCGGAAAAGGCTAGGAAAGCAACAGATAGGGAATCTGCCACCTGGGCGACTGCCCTAAATGCAGATCAGTATTGATTGATTGTATTGATTGATTGATTGATGGAGACGCATCCTGCGAGTGTGGTGTAACACAAGATCCGAACCACCTGCTCATTTGTCCCCTACTAGAACATCCCTGCACTACACAGGACCTAATCGAGGCGAACAACATGGCCATCGGAGTTGCTACATTTTGGAAATGCTGACCGGACACGGAATGATTATTATTATTATTATTATTATTATTATTATTATTATTATTATTATTATTATTATTATTACAGTATGGTTTCAGTAAGCGTGTGCAGCCATTTTGATCTGACGCCAGCTGGGCAGCCTGCGTGTCAATTTCGACGTTCATTTTTCCTCTTCCAGATAGCAGTGAATAGATTTCTGTTGGGCGATTTTGACTTAATAATAAATTCGGGTAAAAATGAAATGAAATCTCCGTAGAACATTTTTATGGACTTCGTCAACATGTTAACATCTGGTACGACGTCCTCAATATGGCAAACTGCAGTCATACAGCTAGGGAAGACAAATTTTCCTTAGCGTTCCAGCGTTTAAATTTCAGCTCAACGTTCTAACGAATCAGATGAGTATCAAGAGTATGTTAATCAGACAATGATAACCATATCGTGAACTTAGCGCATACAAAGACCCAAGTGAAGTGTAGAGTGAGCATTTGACTGCTTTCTAGCCAAAAAAATGAATGAGCACATCAGACTAAGTTTAGTGCTACCATTAACAGTACATGTTTAGGGAAGAAAGGGTACATTACAACGCAAATTGTTGAAAACACATGTCTGACAAATAGAGTTGTTTAACGATCTCACATTCAGACTTGTAGAGTGATAAATAATGTTTTAAATCCTTCTTTTTGCACTTGCAGCTTTCATAAAAACAGAAAATGGACGGACAGTCTGACATTAACGAAGCAATTTCATAGTAAAGAGCACGGCTTGTTTCCTTGCATGAGTATCGTTTACCAAACGACGACCTACAGCGATTAGAGGCAATGACCACGCTAAGTGTCAACATGTTCGGATCTGAAAGCAAGTGATGTCTTCACTTACCGCGTCATGAAGCTTCTACATACATCAAATCTTTATTAATAAGTTAGTAGTTTTACAATATTGCGTTCAACTTTCGTTGTTCTTTTGGATCATTTACAGTTGGTGTAATTCAAACTAACAGACCACGACTCGAACCAAGTAGCCAACTCGCTTGGTTCACATTATTTAATTTCCATCTACTGGGGTTGTACATTGTGTTGTTTCACTGTCAGCCAAATTCCATAATGTGATCTATAAAATACCTTTTAAAAATCAAGGAAAACCATGTGAATTTTCTTCTTCTTCTCACTCTTTCTTTCCATTCGTGGGCGGAGTGTGTGGGTGGCATCATCTTTTATGAAGCCATACTGGTATAGTGGGATACACATAATATTACGCAATCTCGCATCGAATTTCCATTTATGGCATAAAAGGTGAATTGGCCTTATCATATTAAAATTTCCGTATGCTCGAAACTTCCTCATGTGTCACAAGAAACAACAAGCGAATGATTTAATTTCAATCAAGCCTTGAACTATATTATGACATTATTTCCCAGTTAGCCTTGATGTTGTGATTTACAAAGATACCAGCTCTGCAACCTGCAAACTGTGTATACACGTTTATCAGAATAATAATAATTTAAATGCAACAACCCCGTATCTTTGGCATTTAGCACGGTAAAGGACTCCTTCAGGGTAACATTTCGATACCCAGCGTCTCTTAAGATTCATAGCAACTGGCAGATGGTTAAAACAAGAACATTACTAATAATGAATACTAATAAATTAAACAATGTACTCCACCAGTGGAAGAATTTGAAATAAACTTTCAGCTTACATGGTCGTGTTCAGTACGCACTGAACATGCCGAAGAGATGTTAATTAGGCTACAGAACAATAATGTCCAATCGGACACCAGCGAGATCCGAACGGACGATCTACAAATTTCACATCGGAATGTGTACTGATTGAGATATAGTCGTCTAGGTCAGGGTGTGTCAAACTCAAACTGGTGTGAGAGTCGTAAAACCTAATGAAGGGCGCACAGTGGGCCGTGAATAGAGACAAGAAGAATGTCACCGTAAGGTTATAAGCCTGCATATGATTCATATGCTACTCTTTTAGAATCTTATATAACTGAATGTAGTAGAAAAATAATACATTAAATGAACAAATCACAAGAATGGACATACACCATGTGGACATTTAATTTAAAAGTTTACAATAACATGTAGGGTAAAATAAGTACCTTGTAGCCTACTTGAAGTCTGGCATCATTTCTCGCCTACCAGATGTTCAAAAGCGTTGGCTTGGTACAACTCCCATAATACTTTTTAAATATTCCCCTGTAAGCTGACTTCTTGATTTGGATTTATTCACCTGTAAGAGGGAGAACAACGTTTAGCAGATAAATATGATACCAAAGTATGTGCTGTCTCCTGTAAAGCCTCATCTTCTAGGAGTGAGCGTACTATTTCTAACGAGAATGCTAATTTCATTCAATGAAATAAACCGAGTGTTAGGCTAATTAATTAATAATGCCTGCCACAGAAGGAGTATTCTATTGTATGGATGATTTATATACATTTGGTTACTGCAACCCATTAAGCAAACACTTAATAAATTAGGTCAGTTAATAGAAACTTCATACTTTGACGCGGGCCATTTGGAATTACATCGCGTTTGACGCCCCGGGTCAAATTAATATCTTTTTGTTGGAAACGATCTGAGCTACATGCATATTTTATTGAAATTCACACAGCCCCATCTACTTATTATTATTTGGAGTGCATTGTAATTGAGAACAAAGTGGTATTAAGACGAATGTAAGTTTTACGTGTTCAAAATACGACTGCAAGTCGGTAGTTGGCGTCAGTGTTTGTTCATCGCAGTGGGTAGACGACAGCGGTGGAAGTAAGGAGAAATTCAAGGAACTTACTAAGAAATTGAATCTAGCAAAGAAGGCAGCTAAGGATAACTTGATGGCAATCATAATTGGCAGTCATACAAATTTTAGTGAAAAATGGAAGGGTATGAATATGTATTTTAAGGCAGAAACAGGTTTCCAAGAAGGACATTCCAGGAATAATTGACGAACGAGGGGAGTGTGTATGTGAGGATCTTCAAAAGGCAGAAGTATTCAGTCAACAGTATGTAAAGATTGTCGGTTACAACGATAATGTCCAGATAGAGGAGGAGACTAACGCTAAGGAAGTATTAAAATTTACATATGATAAAAATGACATTTACAGTAAAATACAAGAGTTGAAGACTAGAAAAGCGGCTGGAATTGATCAGATTTCTGGGGATATACTAAAGACAATGGGTTGGGATATAGTACCATACCTGAAGTACTTATTCGATTATTGTTTGGTTGAAGGAGCCATACCAACTGAATGGAGAGTTGCTATAGTAGCCCCTGTGTATAAAGGAAAGGGTGATAAAAATAAAGCTGAAAATTACAGGCCAGTAAGTTTGACATGCGTTGCATGTAAGCTTTGGAAAGGCATACTTTCTGATTATATTAGACATGTTTGCGAAATTAAAAACTGATTCGATTGAAGGCAGTTCGGTTTTAGAAGGTTATTCCACTGAAGCTGAACTTGTAGGATTCCAGCAAAGTATAGCAGATATCTTGGATTCAGGTCAGATGGACTGTGTCGCGATTAATCTGTCTAAAGCATTTGATAGGGTGGATCATGGGAGACTACTGGCAAAAATGAGTGCAATTGGACTAGACAAAAGAGTGACTGAATAGGTTGCTATATTCCTAGAAAATAGATCTCAAAAAATTATAGGCGAAGCTTTATCTGATCCTGTAATAATTGAGAGGAGGATTCCTCAAGGCAGTGTTATTGGACCTTTATGTTTTCTTATTTATATAAAAGATATGAGTAAAGGAGTGGAATCGGAGGTAAGGCTTTTCGCTGATGATGTTATTCTGTATAGAGTAAGAAATAAGTTACAAGATTGTGAGCAACTGCAACGTGACCTCGAAAATGTTGTGAGATGGACAGCAGGCAATGATATGATGATAAACGGGGTTAAAAGTCAGGTTCTGAGTTTCACAAATAGGAAAATTCCTCTCAGTTTTAATTACTGCGTTGATGGGGTGGAAGTTCCTTTTGGGGATCATTTTAAGTATCTAGGTGTTAATATAAGGAAAGATCTTCATTGGGGCAATCACATAAATGGGATTGTAAATAAAGGGTACAGATCTATGCATATGGTTATGAGGGTGTTTAGGGGTTGTAGTAAGGATATAAAGGAGGGGGCATATAAGTCTCTGGTAAGACCCCAACTAGAGTATGGTTCCAGTGTATGGGACCCTCGCCAGGATTACTTGATTCAATAACTGGAAAAATCAAAGAAAAGCAGCTTGATTTGTTCTGGGTGATTTCCGACAAAAGAGTAGCGTTACAAAAATGTTGCAAAGTTTGGGCTGGGAAGAATTGGGAGAAAGAAGATGAGCTGCTCGACTAAGTGGTATGTTCCGAGCTGTCAGCGGAGAGATGGCGTGGAATGACATTAGTTGACGAATAAGTTTGAGTGGTGTCTTTAAAAGTAGGGAAGATCACAATATGAAGATAAAGTTGGAATTCAAGAGAACAAATTGGGGCAAATATTCATTTATAAGACGGGGAGTTAGAGGTTAGAATAACTTACCAAGGGAGATGTTCAATAAATTTCCAATTTCTTTGAAATAATTTAGTAAAAGGCTAGGAAAACAACAGATAGGGAAACTGCCACCTGGGTGACTGCCCTAAATGCAGATCAGTATTGACTGATTGAGCAACGGACCGAGTACAGGTGAGGGTCCCATACACTGGAACCATAATCTAGTTGGGGTCTTACCAGAGACTTATATGCCCCCTCCTTTATATCCTTACTACAACCCCTAAATACCCTCATAACCATGTGCAGAGATCTGTACCCTTTATTTACAATCCCATTTATGTGATTACCCCAATGAAGGTCTTTCCTTATATTAACACTTAGATACTTACAATGATCCCCAAAAGGAACTTTCACCCCCATCAACGCAGTAATTAAAACAGAGAGGAATTTTCCTATTTGTGAAACTCACAACCTGACTTTTAACCCCGTTTATCATCATATCATTGCCTGCTGTCCATCTCGCAACATTATGGCGGTCACGTTGCAGTTGCTCACAATCTTGTAACTTATTTCTTACCGACAGGACGAGATTGATTATTTAAAAAAAAACTGTGGGTGCTAAGAAGGCAAAAGCAATAGGACGAATTCACAACGGAATGCGTGTTGATTGCTCAGGGCCAAAGGAACCATTGTATCACCAAAGACTGACTGACTGACTGACTGACTGACTGACTAATTGAGCAGTCATGCATTTAGTTCTCTTCTGTACCTGGTGACAGAACTAGATGGCAGAGAATCGGACGTAAACAAGCAGTAGCAGTAATACTATCCCAGCATTCGTCTATAAATGAAGCGATGAAAGTTTAAACAAACGAAAATTTATCTCATGGCTACCGGAAGGAGACTAATATGTCATCCACTAAAGCAAGAATTGTTATTACAATGATATTATTCAGTACTATACAAAGTACTTTGAGGCGTTTCTTAGTTTTCTTTGTGTACATATTTCTTTCACTCTTTTGCTGAGGGCTTCTCTCCTCCCTTTAGTCCAAGCTGTTCCGGTAAATGTTCCTCGGTTCCTCTTCTTGGTCAAATTCCCATTTGTGAATTTTAGATTTAAAGATCTCCCTGATTTGGATGTATCCTTGAGTGATGCCTGCCAATTGAAACAATGTTGTTGTTTTCTTCCAATGGTCTATTTCACTGCGTTTGTTTTTGTTTAACTCCTCTTTTGTCGGAATTCGAGTGTTTGTTTTATGAGTTCGTTAGAGCTCGTTCTGTTTGAGGTGTCCTGAAACTTTTAATCTGCGTTTTCTAATGTCACTGTGGACGTTTGTGTACTGTTTGATTTCCTCTTTGTGTCTGAATTTTTATTGCGGTAATCATATTTACGAGGTTGTAAATAATGTTTAGAGACACCTTCCTTAGGGGTTGCAGTGAGGATGTAAAGGAGAGGGCGTGTAATTCGCAGGTAAGACCTTAAAAATATTGCAAACTTTAGGCTGGGAAATCTTGGGAGCAAGGAGACGAGCTATTCAACTTGGCGATATGTTCCGAGCTGTCTGTCGAACGGTGTCGTGGAAATACATTTAGTAGACGAATAAGTCTACAGTTTTTAACGGTAAGAAAGACGACAGTATAAAGATAATGTTGGAATTCAAGAGGACAAATTGGGGTAAATACTCGTTTATATGAAGCGGAATTAGAGATTGGAACAATTTACTAAGGGAGATGTTCGACAGATTTCCAACTCCTTTGAAAACATTTAAGAAAGTATTAAGCAAACGATTGATAGGTAATCTGTCACCTGGGCGACAGTCTTAAATGCCGATTATTGGTGATTGATTGGTGATGGATCCTATTTTGTTCGCCAATGATTTTGGATTCATTTTTGTTGCTGTTTTCGATTAGCCTTAGTTCTTGTGTTGAGAATATATCTATCCAAATCAACGCCAATATTTTTTGTATTAAAGCAGTGTTCTGGTTGCTGAGCACACCAAGAAATATTCAGTTTCCTCCTTGGTTTCCAGTTGCGTAGATGGAACTTGTGTCTTTGTGGGATTCGGAAGCAGGAAGGTGTAGTTATCCGTTGATTGAAGAATCAGCCGCCAACAGTAGTTCCCTTTTTCACAATATTCTGCAGTCTTCGTGGAGAAGGGAAGTTTCCACAGAGGCAGAAATTAAGAAGAAAGATATGGATCGTAGGCACCCACTCTATGGCCATCAGCCGGACAGTCTTAGACTTCGATTCGATTGCAGCTTTCTCATTCCACCACGAACAACGCCTTTGGTAGATAGCGGGAAAACTGACAGTCTTTAGAAACAGAGAACTGAGTGCAAGTTTCCCATCGTTCCACTCAAGGAAGAGCTACCACCTGGACATAATTGCCTTTCCGTGTGTGAACAGGCTCCGCACAGAGGTTTCAAGATGCAAAACCAATTTAGTGAGATGGGGATGCTTCGGGAAGGAGAAAACACTCTGCTTTTCTGGGGATTAATGCCAGTCTCCCAGCATTTGCTGACTTGTTAATTGTATGCCAACATTGTACAAGAAAAGTAAGTAATGTTTTAAATGTTTGTTTTCATCTCCAACTTTAGAGTTCCAATCGATACACACATTCCGATTTAATAACCGTTCTGTGCTGTCTTAATCTGTGTGTTTGGAAAAACATTTTGTTTTCTCGAAGACAATTTGGAAGAGTCGATTTGCTGTTTCCATTTCTTTGCATCTATTTTCTTTTGACTTTAGTTTTAACTTCACTGAATTGCTGCACCGAGGTATTTAAATTGCCGAACGCTTGTGATCTTGAATTTGGATATAGTGACGCAGAAGAGGGATGTCGTGCTCAACCCGTAAGAGTTCACGAGATTCTTCAAGCACATACTTTGTCGTCTGCCAGGTCTCATGTCCATCCGGTCTTCGTGTATGACAAGTAGGAGATTCTACCTTTTGATAGTCAAGAAAACATCAGTCCTCTTTCCCAGTTGATCCGACATCTCGGAATTACGGATTCTGTCCGTCCACCCACATTTCGAATGGCTCCAGTCTCTTGCAGAGAGCCTGAGTAGGTGTCCATCCCTCCATTCCATACAGTAAGGTGGAAAAGATGTAGACGCGGAACAAACGGATCCTTAGGTTCAGTTGTTGGTTACGGCTGGTGAAGAATGCCGGCATGTGCATGAAGATGCTTCTCGCACGTTCGACGCGAACCCGAATTTCTCGGCTGCAGTCCCAGTGCTCGTTGAGGTAACATCCTAGGTACTGATAATGGTGAACATTTTAGTGATGGCCTCATTGCCTAGAGTGAGTTGCGTGTGGACGTCTTGCTGTTTACTGGTGACCATTCTTCAACACTCTACTGCTGCAAGCCACGTTCACTTTGTCTAGTAATACCTGATGGTCCTCTGCGTTGTCTGCTAGTAACACTGCCGAACGCGAAACGGAGGTTGTTTAGATGCTTCGCGGTGATACTGATTCCTATGCCTATGGTAGATGGATCTTCTAGATCTTCTGCGAGGATAACCTCTGAGTAAATGATGAAGAGTAGAGGTGATAATACACACCCCTTTTGAACCCCGGGGTGGATATCTGTTTCTTCTGACAGGTTTTGCTCAATATTGACTGCTGCTTTCAGACCCCAGAGCAAGTTAGCAATGATCCACAGGTCTCGGGTGTCAAACCCGATGTTTTGTAGAACCTCCATCGTATTACCGTTCTGGACTTTGTCAAATGTCTTTTCATAGTCTATGAAATATGCATAGAAGATCTTGTTCATTTTCTAAGCAATTATTGACAAGCACTTGCATGCGGAAAATAGCATCTCTATTTCTGAGACCATCCCTGAATTTGAATTGTGTTTCAGTTATGACTTCTTCGCATTTGACATTGATCCTATCACACAGCTGTCAGTGGAGAGATGGCGTGGAATGACATCAGTAGACGAAGTTTGAGTGGTGTCTTTAAAAGTAGGAAAGATCACAATATGAGGATAACGTTGGAATTCAAGAGGACAAATTGGGGCAAGTATTCGTTTATAGGAAGGGGAGTTAGGGATTGGAATAAGTTACCAAGGGAGATGTTCAATAAATTTCCAATTTCTTTGTGATCGTTTAAGAAAAGGCTAGGAAAATAACAGATAGGGAATCTGCCACCTGGGCGATTGCCCTAAATGCAGGTCAGTAGTGATTGATTGATTGATTGATTGATTGATTGATTGATTGATTGATTGATTGATTGATTGATTGATTGATTGATTGATTGATTGATAAAATATTCAAGAATATCTTCATGATATGGCTCATTAGATTGATGGCTTTGTGCTTTTCGTATCGTGTGCCATTTGTCTTCTTGGGACGAGTGATAAAGCGTAATAACTCTGATAAAGAGTGATTAATCTGGAGGTAGGAAAAAGACCTCATTAGTTTGCAAGTTTTTACCTTTATTGTGCCACCTTTCACTTGGATAGGATCAGGTTAAGGAGACTAAGAAAGAAAGAAAATGTTTCGCTCTATTAATCTGGCACCTCAAGTGATAGGAATCTAGGAATGTTAAAGCAAGTATGTACCTTTAAAGATTGCCAAAAATGGTAAAGACCCAGTATATTATAACAGAGAAGTAAAAAAGACTAAGTAGGAGGTTCAGGTTGGAAATAAATTGAGTTATGTAAATGAGGAGAATTTGAAGGAACTTAGTAGGAAATTACTAGGAATTATAATGATGTCAGCTAAGGATAAGTTGGTGGTAAACATAATTGGCAGTCATACAAACTTTGGTGAAAATGGAAGGGTATGTACAGGTAATTTAAGGCAGAAATTGATTCCAAGAAGAACATTCCAATAATCATTAACGAATACGGGGAGTGTATATTTGAGAATTTACAGAAGGTAGAAGTATTCAGTCAGCAGTATGTAAACACTGCTGGTTGCGAGGATAATGTCCAGCTAGAGGAGGTGACTAACACTAAGAAAGTATTAAAATTGATCTTCACGGTGTCTTCTGTTGGGTTGGCACTCCTGCAATCGGCCTGCTGTTGATTCTTCTTCGTTCCTGGCGCCATTTCACTATTACACTAATTGCACGGCACTCGAACAAAGAACGAACTAATTGTTGATAGTACTTGATTCCACGATACAAATAGAAGCACTGTTGCAAATTACAGCACAGATTCCTGAGAATATACCAATTTTTCCTGTTCCCTTGCTTGTGGATAGGTGTAATTACTGATTTCGTTCAATCAGAAGGTACCGTCTTAACATTCCATATAAATCGCATTACTCTGTGAAGCTATTCCCTCTTTACCTTCCCATTATATTTAATCATTTTAGGTCTGATTTAATCTATTCCGACCGCTTTATGACCGTGGAGAATATTTACCACACTATCCGCTTCATCAAAAGTAATTTCATTACCATCATTATCCTCCCCATGAGCTTGGTTGTTCGCGGCGTCAACATAAATATTTCCTTTTACGCTGAGAAAATTTTCAAAATATTGCTTCCACCTGTCCAGTGATACCCTGGGATCAACTATAAGTTCACCTGATTAACCCCAAAACACTATTTATTTCCTTTTCCCCTCCGTTTCTAAGATTCTTGCTTACTGTCCAGAAAGGTTTTCCTGCTACTTGATCTAGCCTTTCCAGGTTATCAACAAAATCTTACCATTCATTATTGGATTGAAAAACTATTTGTTTCATTCCGTTACTTGTATCTACGTACAATTCTCTGTCTACATCAATCCTTGTTAGGGGCCATTTGTCCATATCTGATACACCTTCCTCACACCACCATTCCACCAACATGTTCGCTTTTTGTCGTAATCACACACAGTTGTTTCTAGTCATTCCTTTGCTGTTTATACTACAGCAACCCTGTATGCCACCCATTCTCTTTGTATATCATGTACCTGCTTACTGTGTATTGTTTGAACCTTTCACTATCATATCCATTTACTTTTGTCTAATTTCCTCGTCCTGGAGATTTCTAACCTTATTCGTCTGATTTTATCATCATCATCATCATCATCTGTTTACCCTCCAGGTTCGGTTTTCCCCTAGGACTTAGCGAGGGATCCCACCTCTACCGCCGCAAGGGCAGTGTCCTGGAGCTTCAGACTCTTGGTCGGGGCATACAACTGGGGAGTATGACCAGTACATCGCCCAGGCGGCCTCACCTGCTATGCTGAACAGGGGCCTTGTGGAGGGATGGGGAGATTGGAAGGGATAGGCAAGGAAAAGGGAATGAAGCGACCGTGGCCTTAAGTTAGGTACCATCCCGGCATTCGCCTGGAGGAGAAGTGGGAAACCACGGAAAACCACTTCCAGGATGGCTGAGGTGGGAATCGAACCCACCTCTACTCAGTTGACCTCCCGAGGCTGAGTGGACCCCGTTCCAGCCCTCGTACCACTTTTCAAATTTCGTGGCAGAGCCGGGAATCGAACCCGGGGTGGCAGCTAATCACGCTAACCACTACACCACAGAGGCGGACTATTTATTTATTTATTTATTTATTTATTTATTTAATTTATTTATTCTGTGTTCATTGTCAGTATCGTTCGGGGAAATATGGTATCTGTACCTGACTGAATTCCGTTATCACTAACTTTCCCGTTCTTTATGGACTCAAAAGTCAGTTTCACTCACTTCAGGTAAAAATACCTCCATCAGAACGCAGTAACTTCTCCTTTTCTATTGTGGCAACCACTTGATGAACTGGCAGGTATAGAGGTTTAAGTGTTGTAATTCGTAAGTTAATTTGGACACAGTGCAAATATTGCTGTTATTTGACCTTCCAATTGGATGGTCAATAAATCACAAAGGAGATACGGTTGGCTACTGAACTAACGTGAAACCCATAAATCAACCATCACAGGTGTGCTAGCCGTATTAGGGTTTCCACAATGCGCGAGGAATCGAGAGTGAAAGGGAATGGAGGCCCTTCCTAACAGGTGGGGAAGAAAAGACGACCGCAGTATCCACTTACCAACAATACTTGCTTTCTGGCTCATGGTCTTACAAGGGGCATTCCCTACTCGTCACCACCGATTTCGCTCAAATTTATAGAACATGCAGGGCTTGGCTAGAAATGAAAGTACCCGAAGTGGGAACTCCAGATGGCCAAGCGTATAGAAAATAAAAATAAAAATAAAAATGTTGACGCGGCTCTCGCACGGTATAAGCCACTAACGTTAGTGCACATTCCGAGCAGTTGTTGGCGTAGCGGTAAGAGCTCGGACTGGGATTTCGATGGTCGTGGGTTCAACTCCCTCTGTGGAGACTGTTTTTTTCTGTCTTTTATATTATTCATTTTCCAATTAAGCAAATAGGTGAATAATTCATTTTATTTAATTTATTTATACGCAAAAGGCATAGAAAAGGTAAAAAATTAGGATTTAATTGTCAGACATTTTCCTACCTGGGCCAAGAATCTATTGTTTGTGAACAGCCGCCAGGAGCAACCTTCACTTGTCACGTGACAACGAATCTTACAGGGAAACGACTATTCACGTTTATGGCACTTTTCCCAATGAGGGGAGATAGCCAATAAAGGAGGAGAAAAAGAATAATTTCTGTTTGAACACGTTGGGAAAGTTAGCAACTCCAAATTTTTTACAATAATGTGCGCTCTTTAAAAAAATGACGTCCTTTATGCCTTTTGCATACAAATAAATAAAATAAATGAAAATAAATGAATAATACAAAAATTGAAAAAATACTCTTCACACGAGGAGTCGAACCCACGACCATCGAATTACTAGTCCAAGTTCTTACAGCTACGCCAAGAACTGCTCGGCGTGCGCACTAACGTAAGTGGCTTATACGGTGCAAGAGCCGCGTCAACATTATTACTTTTATTTTTATTTTCTATACGCTTGGCCATCTGGAGTACCCACTTTGGGTACTTTCATTTCTAGCCAAGCCCTGCATGTTATATAAATTTGAGCGAAATTGGTGGTGACGAGTAGGGAATGCCCCCTTGTTAGAAGATCTTTCTTCGAACCATTCACGAGCTACTAACACGCCAATAATAATAATAATAATAATAATAATAATAATAATAATAATAATAATAATAATAATAATAATAATATGAGTGTAATGCACCTTCTACATATTATTTGCTTTATGTCCGTCGCAACTTGGCCCGGACCCAAGGTTGTTAAACACAGTGATCTCAATATAAATAGAGATATCCTACTCGATACAGTATTTAATTGGTCTCACGCCTATTGTAAGCAGCAGCCATGTTGCTGGACGCATAGACATAGACTAGAATACATCATCATCATCATCATCTGCTTACCCTCCAGGTTCGGCTTTTCCCTCGGACTCAGCGAGGGATCCCACCTCTACCGCCTCAAGGGCAGTGTCCTGGAGCTTCAGACTCTTGGTCGGGGGATACAACTGGGGAGTATGACCAGTACCTCGCCCAGGCAGCCTCACCTGCTATGGTGAACAGGGGCCTTGTAGGGGGATGGGAAGATTGGAAGGGATAGGCAAGGATGAGGGAAGGAAGCGGCCGTGGCCTTAAGTTAGGTACCATCCCGGCATTCGCCTGGAGGTGAAGTGGGAAACCACGCAAAACCACTTCGAGGAAGGCTGAGGTGGGAATCGAACCCACCTCTACTCAGTTGACCTCCCGAGGCTGAGTGGACCCCGTTCCAGCCCTCGTACCACTTTTCAAATTTCGTGGCAGAGCCGGGAATCGAACCCGGACCTCCGGGGGTGGCAGCTAATCACGCTAACCACTACACCACAGAGGCGGACCTTTTGCATACAAATAAATAAAATAAATGAAAATAAATGAATAATACAAAAATTGAAAAAATACTCTTCACACGAGGAGTCGAACCCACGACCACCGAATTACTAGTCCAAGTTCTTACCGCTACGCCAAGAACTGCTCGGCGGGCGCACTAACGTAAGTGGCTTATACGGTGCGTGAGGCGCGTCAACATTATTACTTTTATTTTTATTTTCTATACGCTTGGCCATCTGGAGTTCCCACTTTGGGTACTTTCATTTCTAGCCAAGCCCTGCATGTTATATAAATTTGAGCGAAATTGGTGGTGACGAGTAGGGAATGCCCCCTTGTTAGAAGATCTTTCTTCGAACCATTCACTAGCTACTAACACGCCAATAATAATAATAATAATAATAATAATAATAATAATAATAATAATAATAATAATAATAATAATAATAATAATAATAATAATAATAATAATAATAATAATAATAATAATAATAATGCCGCCTCCGTGGTGTAGTGGTTAGCGTGATTAGCTGCCACCCCCGGAGGTCCGGGTTCGATTCCCGGCTCTGCCACGAAATTTGAAAAGTGGTACGAGGGCTGGAACGGGGTCCACTCAGCCTCGGGAGGTCAACTGAGTAGAAGTGGGTTCGATTCCCATCTCAGCCATCCTCGAAGTGGTTTTCCGTGGTTCCCACTTCACCTCCAGGCGAATGCCGGGATGGTACCTAACTTACGGCCGCTTCCTTCCCTCATCCTTGCCTATCCCTTCTAATCTTCCCATCCCCCTACAAGGCCCCTGTTCACCATAGCAGGTGAGGCCGCCTGGGCGAGGTACTGGTCATACTCCCCAGTTGTATCCCCCGACCAAGAGTCTGAAGCTCCAGGACACTGCCCTTGAGGCGGTAGAGGTGGGATCCCTCGCTGAGTCCGAGGGAAAAGCCGAACCTGGAGAGTAAACAGATGAATAATAATAATAATAATAATAATAATAATAATAATAATAATAATATGAGTATAATGCACCTTCTACATATTATTTGCTTTATGTCCGTCGCAACTTGGCCCGGACCCAAGGTTGTTAAACACAGTGATCTCAATATAAATAGAGATATCCTACTCGATACAGTATTTAATTGGTCTCACGCCTATTGTAAGCAGCAGCCATGTTGCTGGACGCATAGACATAGACTAGAATACAACAGAACAAAATATAGTAGTCCGCCTCTGTGGTGTAGTGGTTAGCGTGATTAGCTGCCACCCCCGGAGGTCCGGGTTCGATTCCCGGCTCTGCCACGACATTTGAAAAGTGGTACGAGGGCTGGAACGGGGTCCACTCAGCCTCGGGAGGTCAACTCAGTAGAGATGGGTTCGATTCCCACCTCAGCCATCCTGGAAGTGGTTTTCCGTGGTTTCCCACTTCTCCTCCAGGCGAATGCCGGGATGGTACCTAACTTAAGGCCACGGCCGCTTCCTTCCCTTTTCCTTGCCTATCCCTTCCAATCATCCCATCCCTCCACAAGGCCCCTGTTCAGCATAGCAGGTGAGGCTGCCTGGGCGATGTACTGGTCATACTCCCCAGTTGTATCCTCCGACCATGAGTCTTAAGCTCCAGGACACTGCCCTTGCGGCGGCAGAGGTGGGATCCCTCGCTAAGTCCGAGGGAAAAACCGAACCTGGAGGTTAAACAGATGATGATGATGATAAAATACAAATTCTCTCCCAATTATGGATGATCTGCTACTGGAGGAAGTGTAATCATTTATTGTAGTATTTACTTATTCGTTTAGTTGATTATTTTATATTCGAAATACACAGGTGTTGAAACAAAGAGTCCGCCTCTGTGGTGTAGTGGTTAGCGTGATTAGCTGACACCCCCGGAGGCCCGGGTTCGATTCCCGGCTCTGCCACGAAATTTGAAAAGTGGTACGAGGGCTGGAACGGGGTCCACTCAGCCTCGGGAGGTCAACTGAGTAGAGGTGGGTTCGATTCCCACCTCAGCCATCCTGGAAGTGGTTTTCCGTGGTTTCCCACTTCTCATCCAGGCGAATGCCGGGATGGTACCTAACTTAAGGCCACGGCCGCTTCCTTCCCTCTTCCTTGCCTATCCCTTCCATTCTTCCCATCCCTCCACAAGGCCCCTGTTCAGCATAGCAGGTGAGGCCGCCTGGGCGAGGTACTGGTCATACTCCACAGTTGTATCCCCCGACCAAGAGTCTGAAGCTCCAGGACACTGCCCTTGCGGCGGTAGAGGTGGGATCCCTCGCTAAGTCCGAGGGAAAAACCGAACCTGGAGGGTAAACAGATGATGATGATGATGAAACAAAGAAAGAACAATAATTAAAATATAGACTACTTTACTTTATACACGTCACCATAAATATTTTCTGGAAATATCTTGTGATATTTTATCATAGACTTTATGAAGTATTACCTAGAGGTCAACTATGTTGCAGAGTCCAGGTTGTCTTTTTATTACAAACATACCTTTTCTATTTTCCTCCGATTAAGTCGTTTAATTTCTCTGTTTTCCTTCATTTTCATTTTCAGTATATGTTCAATAACAGTGTATAGTTGAAGGTCAATTCTCCATATATCATTCTTATCCACAGTCAATTATTTCTTGTCTCCTCACAGTCTTATTAGCAGGGCCAGGATTTTGATGATCTAGAAAAGTTTAAAAAACGTTTTACAAAATGACGACAAAAATCCAGTTAAAATGATCCGAAAACTTTAAAAAATGACATATTTAAATGAAATTTACTAATCGAGTTGGAATAGCCTATATTTATGTTAAAGACATTAATACGTTTTTGGGCTTTTTCCATGCCAGGGTGAAACCCTTTACGTTTTGCAGAGAAATTTGCTCCCCGTCTTCAGAAGATAATTTCTCCATTTGGAAGTAATAAAGGCGTGTGTCCTCCGAAGAGGCCTGGTGGAGGTCTTCCGAGTTGACGCTGTATAGACGACCTGTGCGTCTATGAGGATGGGGCCTTACCTGTGATGAATTCTAATGATGAAGACGGCACACATACTAAAACCCCGAGCCATCGGTATTAAGCAACGAAGGTTAAAATCCCCGACCCAGCCGGGAATCGAACCGAGGACCATCTGGACGAAAGACCAGCACGCTAACATTTAGCCATGGAGGTGTCTTTGCTGGAATGTGGACATTTCCAAGAAGTGGTGGATAAAGATTATTTAGTCCCCAGATTGACAAAGCGTTGTGAAGTTTTTCAAGTCGCCGTATTCATCCTCAGTTAAAGTTGCCATAATATCCAATATATGACGGGTAAATGCTACAAAATCCACACACATGTAAGAAAATTATTAAAAAAGTATACAATAATCTAATAAATGACATAAAATAACAGAATCTTCTCCTTTCTTTCTCTTTCGTCGTCTTCCACGGCAGCGGTCAATAAAAAAAGTCTCCTCTTCATCTGTAAACGGCTGCCTTAACATTCGGTAGTTTAGCTTAGCGTTTTATTCGTGGCATAGCACAATATAGCTTCGCATTGCTTAGCATAAGTCGCTTCTGTGGTGTAGTGGTTAGCGTGATTAGCTGCCACCCTCGGAGGTCCGGGTTCGATTCCCGGCTCTGCCACGACATTTGAAAAGTGGTACGAGGGCTGGAACGGGGTCCACTCAGCCTCGGGAGGTCAACTGAGTAGAGGTGGGTTCGATTCCCACCTCAGCCATCCTGGAAGTGGTTTTCCGTGGTTTCCCACTTCTCCTCCAGGCAAATGCCGGGATGGTACCTCACTTAAGGCCACGGCCGCTTTCTTCCCTCTTCCTTACCTGTCCCATCCAATCTCCCCATCCCTCTATAAGGCCCCTGTTCAGCATAGCATGTGAGGCCGCCTGGGCGAGGTACTGGTCATTCTTCCCAGTTGTATCCCCCGACCCACAGTCTGAAGCTCCAGGACATTGCCCTTGAGGCGGTAGAGGTGGGATCCCTCGCTGAGTCCGAGGGAAAAGCCAACCCTGGAGGGTAAACAGATTAAGAAGAGAGAAGATTGCTTAGCATAGCGTAGCTTGACGTAGCTTATGTTACCTCTCTGTGTGTGGCGAACTTATAAGGATTGCTTCAGAATTTATGCAGCAAAAATCATCTCCAAATGGGAATCATGACAGTTAATGGGTTAATTTCTGAGATATCAGGGAATTCGTTGCATCAACTATGCTGCTCAACTGGTCGGGGAAAAAAAAGCCTTTGCAGGCATATCTGTGAAAGAAATACGGTCAGATTAAACCAAGGAAGCTTCACTCATTACCGAGTGACGAGCGAAGACAGATCGTAAAAGTGTCTGAAGGCCTTTCTTTTTTTCCTCTCTTTGGCTCTGCGAAACGATTCATTTCAACACCACTTGCCGTGCCTTATCAATCCCAAGCAAGCATAGGAAGTAGCTTATTTATTACCAATGGTGCTGAGAGATTGGTGCGGGCGATGAACACAAAACCTGTTTTCGCGAGATGACAGACAACCCACCCACTTTCAACACTCCAATGAAAACAGAGACATGTTTAGACATCATGTGTTGAGATAAGCAGCTCTCAGTTCAGCTCCAGTGTCTTTCTTGAAGATTCACAGCAGTGGCACATCCCAGTAAACCACGCTTCTTTTATGGGTCAGAGAGTTGAAGCACAGTGCATGCACGTGTTGCAAAATATGAAGGCAATCAGTGTTGTTTTATTAATACATGACAACAAGATTTCGTATTTTTCCTCAGTACTTTCAGAACAAATGAATAGAGACAATAAATGATTGCAGCAAATGTATGATTATCAACGTGGTTTTAAAAGGCAGGTTGCGAGTTTTACTAATAGGAAAAGGGTTACGTCTCAAAACTCATGGACTATAGTTAGTAACAAATAGTATCAAAACTCACGACTACAAACTGGTAGCTAAAGTAAACATTCTAATGAGTCTCAAAATTCACGAATCCGGACAGCAAGTGCTTGCGATGACTGCAGGAGGGATGAGGTGCGCGGAGAATCACGCTTCCCTTCAACCCAAGGTAACTAGCCTTCAACCCATGTTCTTCCACCGACTTAGGGCAGTCACCCTGGTAGCAGATTGGGGCCCCTTTTTAGTCGCTTCTTACGACAGGCAGGGGATACTGTGAATGCTATTCTGCCACCTAAACCCCCACGCGAGGGGGGGGGGGGAATAATGGTTAGTGAATGAAAGAGATCGAGGTGTATTATTATCATTATTTTAAAAATATTTTGCTGTTGTCTTAAAGTTAATTTAATGCATTTCTTATCTTTCACATAAATTTATAATACTGACATGTGGCCTCCGGGGTGGTCTGATGCAGGTCTTTAACAGTTAACGCCGTATAGATGACCTGCACGTCTGTGAGGATGAAGCCCTACCGAAGATGAAGTATAATGCTGAAGACGGCACGAACACCCAGTCCCCAAGCCATAGGAATTAACTAATGAAAGTTAAAATCTCCCACCCGACTGGAAACCGAACTCGGGACCCCTTGGACCAAATGCCAGCATGCTAACCATTTATGCATGCAGCTGGACGACATGAAATTAAAGTAAGTATATTTCCCGCTGCTAGTTAAAAGAAACTGTCAGTTGTTAGTACTGGGACTTTGCTCCATAATGCGGCCAGAAGGCGGCATTTACTTGAATAAGGAATTTTATTTAGAGATATTAGATGTCAAGCCAGTTAATTCACTCATTTAGTTTCAACATTTGGAGATTCATTTAGAAAAAGGCGTATTTCTAATTTTCGTAAGCGTTCATCTATTCGCTTACTTCAGTCGGTTATCTACCAGACATATTTAAACCGAAAAAATATCCGTGTCGCATCCTATTATTCCGCGCGATATAACTGAATGATATTTGAAACTCATTCGATTATTCTATATTATTATCTATTCTATTATTTAAATAATCGGATGGAAGTTATTTGATTATTAAAAGTATTCCATTAACCCATCACTAATAGGGTGGACATTTAACCATTCAAAGAAGGACTGGCCCTGCTCGTGAGTTCTGAGACTGGTGCAGGTAGAGAAACTTGTTCTCACTAATCCTCTTCCTGGAATTCGTGAGTTTTGAGACTCGTGAATTTTGAAACTCGTGAGTTTTGAGACGACACGCAGGAAAAGTCCTCTCAGTTTTAATTACTGCGTATGTAGGTGTTAACATAAGGAAAAATCTTCATTGGGGTAATGACATAATGGGACTGTAAATAAAGGGTACAGATCTCTACACACGAGAGGGCATTCTGTGGTTGTAAAGGAGAGGGCATATAAGTCTCTGGTAAGACCCCAACGAGAGTATAATTCCAGAGTATAGAACCTCCACCAGGATTACTTGATTCGCGAACTGGAAAAAAGAATCCAAAGAGAGAGAAGCAGCTCGATTTGTTCTGGGTGATTGCCGACAAAAGAATAGCGTTACGAAAGTTTAGGCTGGGAAGACCTGGGAGAAATCGACTAATTGGTATGTTCCGAGCTGTCGGTGGAGAGATGGCGTGGAATGTCATTAGAAGACAAATAAGTATGAGTGCTTTTTAAGTAAGACAGATCACAATATCAAGATAAAGTTGGAATATTCAAGAGGACAAATTGGGGGCAAGTGTGCGTTTACGGGAAAAGGAGTAAGGGATTGGAATAATTTATCAAGGGAGATGTTCCCAAATTCTTTGCAATTATAAGTTATATGAGATCAACAAATAAATAATACATAGGGAATCTACCACCTGGACGACTGTCCTAAATGCAGATTAATGGTGATTGATTGATTGATTGATTGATTGATTGATTGATTGATTGATTGATTGATTGATTGATTGATTGACTTGTAGAATGATCAGATTTCATCTCTCTTGAAGAATATTATGATTCTCTTTATGAACAAGTAGGTACCGAGCTCGATAGCTGCAGTCGCTTAAGTACGGCCAGTATCCAGTAACCGGGAGATAGTGGGTTCGAACCCCACTGTCGGCAGCCCTGAAAATGGTTTTCCGTGGTTTCCCATTTTCACACCAGGCAAATGCTGGGGCTGTACCTTAATTAAGGCCACGGCCGCTTCCTTCCCATTCCTAGGCCTTTCCCATCCAATCGTCGCCATAAGACCTATCTGTGCCGGTGCGACGTAAAGCAAATAGCTAGAACAAGTAGGTACTATTAAATCTTTCGTTTCTACCGGAACAACCCAGGTTGTACTTTTCTTGTGGAGTGGATCCATTAAGCGCACTTTCAATTAAAAGGGAACCTTTAAGCGCACTAACATACGTGACAGGTATGATCCTCACACACTAACACCAGCAGCGATTCTAGGTGAAATGTTGTATTGGGTCCAAACTTAAAATTACTTCCATGCTCATTTTCATAGAGTCTCAGTGGCATTACAACGTCCAAAATGTCATTAATACTCTCACGCTATCAGAATATTTAACAGAATTACTCGCTATCAGAATATTTAACAGAATGACTCGAATTGTGAGTTGGCCGCGCCATTAAGACCAAGTCGTTCGCATAGGCCAAATTGTATACTATATTTCCGCCTAACTGAATCACTCCCTGCCATTTTATACCTTTCAGTAGATGATCCATGTAAACTGTGAGCAACAAAGGTGAAAGATTACAGACTTGTCTAACCAAGAACACATTCTGCCATCAATTCTCACTGCAACCTAACCGTCAACATAAATACGCTTGATTGCCTTTAAATAATCTACCGTTAATCCCATAGTCACCCAGTATGACCAACATCTTTTCCCTCGGTACTCTGTCTTATGCCTTCTCTAGATCTATGAAACATAACTCTCTATTCCTTTCGTAGCATTTTTCAATTAGTTCGTGCATTCTGAAAACCGAACCCTGACAGCCCCTCTGTGGCCTGAATGAAACCATACTGGATTTTCATCTAATTTACTCTCAACCATAGATCGCACCCTCTCTTCTAAAACACCAGTGAACACGTTGCCTGGTACACTGATTAATAAAATGCCTCGAATTTTGCAAGCCATCCTGAAAAAAAAACAAAGCAAACTAGAACGCAGAAATTTTTTATACTGTGTTTCAATTTGCCTTTCGTCTGCATAATGGAAACCTGTGCATAAAGAAAAAGAAATGCAGTACCTTGTGGTTACTTAAGTACGTGTATTTTGGGTATTCAGCCCGAAGGCTGGTTTGATCCTCTGCAGCTCCGCCAACAGCTGTCATAAATAGCCTAGGCGTCACTGAAGAGGCGTACTAGGGAAACGAGGAGTGAGGTAGTTTCCCGTTGCTTTCCTCGCCGAACCAGCCGTTGCTATTACATATCAGTTTGCCAAGCCCACTGAAATGCATGCACCAACCGACCCTATGAGCGATATTTTCACACCATTCATAACAGGGACTGGCTGCATAAGCAATGGTATTACTAGCATCACTCATACCTCAGTCACTTTTATATTGTCAAAGCCAAGGATGAGACTGAGACAGGTCAATGAAAGTAACAAATTTGATATAGCCCATACCAGAAGACATAGTGCACTGTAAACACTACATCTCGCCAGCAAAGGCATTGTGATTACTTAACGGACATATTTTACTGTAGTATACACGAAGGTTAGTGTGATTAGCTGCCACCCCCGGAGGCCCGGTTTCGATTCCCGGCTCTGCCACGAAATTTGAAAAGTGGTACGAGGGCTGGAACGGGGTCCACTCAGCCTCGGGAGGTCAACTGAGTACAGGTGGGTTCGATTCCCACCTCAGCCATCCTGGAAGTGGTTTTCCGTGGTTTCCCACTTCTCCTCCAGGCAAATGCCGGGATGGTACCTAACTTAAGGCCACGGCCGCTTCCTTCCTTCTTCCTTGTCTATCCCTTCCAATCTTCCCATCCCCCACCAAGGCCCCTGTTCAGTATAGCAGGTGAGGCCGCCTGGGGGAGGTACTGATCATTCTCCCCAGTTGTATCCCCCGATCCGATGTCTGAAGCTCCAGGACACTGCCCTTGAGGCGGTAGAGGTGGGATCCCTCGCTAAGTCCGAGGGATAAAGCCAACCCTGGACAATAAACAGATTAAGAAAGAAAGTATACACGAATTCAAACAGGCATTTCTGTTGAACATTTGGTTTCTGATTATGAATTACGAAAAAATAACCTATCTTCAACATTTATTGAGTTTCGCTCCAAATTGTAAAGTCAAGGGAATCGGTTATCAGGAGCAATGTTAAAATAAGCTAACTACTCGATTGCGACACACTGACAAGCGAGTGCATGTCCGCGTAAAGCAGGCTGAAGCAATGAATCAGTTCAGTTGATGCGGTCGGTCAAGAGGCTTGCGTCCCAAAGAAAACGAGCACACGGCGATTTGCTTGCTCGTGCCAAGATGACGTCGGTACTGCCACGCGCCGTTCTGACCGTGAACTACAAAGAGACGGCCGACCTTTTTGTCACAAGCCGCACTGTTGGTCGTTTATGGGTGGACCCATGGCGATTGAACTACGTGCTGTCCAGGTCCAGGCACCAGCCGGCACTGTCAGAAATATGTCGCCATGTTTGACACGTCCTAATTGAATATTATAGTTTAATGGCACAATATTTCACGGCAGTATGCGTATAAAATCTACGAGGCTTTTTAACAGACATGAACGAACTTTGAGAATAACTCTTAGGGGGCTCACCTTCAGCCCAGTTAGCTTTATTATCTTCCCCTCTTCTACTGCTATAACGCTCCCAACGTCATTACCACTTACAGAAGCAGTCTTAGTACACAATCCAGGTGATCACGTGAGTTCCACATACCATTTCAGTTTGATCTCTTTAATTGACTGAAATCGCCATCCTTTCATCAGAGTGTAGTTCAGTTTGAGTAACAAAAAGTAAATCTCCAGGGGGCTAGGTTGGGTGAGTGGGGTGGATAGGTAAACACAGCTGACTTCGTCTTCGTCAAAAATTCACAACTCAACAACAACGAATGAACTGTCGTGGTCTCATGGCTCCAGGAGATCTTTCTCCACAAGTCCGATCTTTTGACACAATTACTTCACATCGCAGCCTGCACAGATGCTAGGTAACATAGCGTCACACATTTTATTGAAAGACATATTTATGGTTGATTTCCCAAAAGGAGATTAATAACGACCCATCCTTCTCCGCAGCATTAGTTATAAATAGGTTAGATAACTCGTCTTGATATGCCTGTCGTAGTCATGTTTTGCCTGCCCTTTTCATTGGTTTTATGAATTTTTAATAAGAGCGTTATGATATGCCAGAGAAAGTAGTCAGAATTAATCCATTCTGACGTCACCATGCCGTCTGTTTGGTAAAAATCCATCCATATATTCGCTTCTCTATCCTGCAGTTCTTGACGTAAAGCTCGCATTGTGTCGTAGAAAACGATGGTATTTTTCTTCATCATCATCATCATCATCATCTGTTTACCCTCCAGGGTCGGCTTTTCCCTCGGACACAGCGAGGGATCCCACCTCTACCGCCTCAAGGGCAGTGTCCTGGAGCTTCAGACTCTTGGTCGGGGATACAACTGGGGAGAATGACCAGTACCTCGCCCAGGCGGCCTCTCCTGCTATGCTGAAGGAGGGATGGGAAGATTGGAAGGGATAGGCAAGGAAGAGGGAAGGAAGCGGCCGTGGCCTTATGTTAGGTACCATCCCGGCATTCGCCTGGAGGAGAAGTGGGAAACCACGGAAAACCACTTTCAGGATGGCTGAGGTGGGAATCGAACCCACCTCTACTCAGTTGACCTCCCGAGGCTGAGTGGACCCCGTTCCAGCCCTCATACCACTTTTCAAATTTCGTGGCAGAGCCGGGAATCGAACCCAGGCTCCGGGGGTGGCAGCTAATCACGCTAGATGGTATTTTTAATTTCAGTTTTATACAGAGCGGTTGTCTTGTGAGCTCATAGGTTAGTCTGCAAGTAGCGTTTATAGCCCGGGAGAGAACCTTCTTAAGATACATGGCCTTCACTCTTCTAATGTAGTTAGGTTATCCTTCGATAGGTGTTCCCAGATGATGTCTAAGGCGTATGTCATGATGGGGTCTGTTTGTTCGTAGACTTATTCTCTTAGCAGCATGCGAGCTATTAGGAATGCCCTGCCATCTGTTGCTGGGAAACGTTAGAGAATCAGAGAGTATCTAGCAGGGAATAGTATTCATCCATGTTCAGAGGAAGTGTGTAGGCTACTCTCTGGCTTGACAGGCAGTAATCAAACATGGCTGCATGCAATGACATTACTAAGGATGAAAATCACAAATATCAGAATATTAATGAAAGTGTTAGTCGCTCAGCAAGCCTCCGTGGCTCAGGCGGCAGCGCGCCAACCTCTCACCGCTGGGTTCCGAGGTTCAAACCCCGGTCACTCCGTGTGAGATTTGTGCTGGACAAAGCGGAGGTGAGATAGGTTTTTCTCCGGGTACTCCGGTTTTCCTGCCGTAATTCATTCCAGCAACACTCTCCAATATCATTTCATCTTCTTTTCTTTTTTCTACCGCTTTTCCCACATCTGTGGGGTTGCGGGTGCGAACTGTGTCGCACATGTGGATTTGGCCCTGTTTTACAGCCGGATGCCCTTCCTGACGCCAACCCTAAATGGAGGGATGTAATCGCTATCGCGTGTTCCTGTAGTGGTTAGTATTGCAGTGTGTTGTCTGAGTATGAAGAGGAAAGTGTTGGAACAAACACAGACACCCAGTCCCCAGGTCAGAAGAATTAATCAGACACGATTAAAATCCCCGACCCGGCCGGGAATCGAACCCGGGACCCTCTGAACCGAAGGCCTCAACGCCGACCATTCAGCCAATGAGATGGACCATTTCATTTCATCTGTCATTCATTAATCATTGCTCCAGAGGAGTGCGTCAGGCTTCGGCATCCGGTACAATTCCTATCCTGGCCGCTAGATGGGGGCTTCATTCGTTCCATTCCTGATCCGGTCAAATGACTGGAAACAGCCTGTGGATTTCTTGGTCGCTTAGCAACCTGCTAAGTACATAATGTATTGCGGGTTAGGGTAAGCCTACTGCAATTATTGGAATGATCATATAATGATTTGATTTTACGTTTACCCAAAGTTGGGTGAACTTAGAGACCTATCAATGACTGATGATTCACCGGCAGGTAATTCCGGAGAGAATGGAACAAAAATGAAGCAAATCGGTCCAGTGTAATAATAATAATAATGTCGTATGGCTTTTAGTGCCGGGATATCCCAAAACTCGTTCGGCTCGCCAGGTGCAGGTCTTTCTATTTGACTCCCGTAGGCGACCTGCGCGTTGTGATGAGGATGAAATGACAACACATACACCCAGACCCCGTGCCATTGGAATTAACCAATTAAGGTTAAAATCCCCGACCTAGCCGGGAATCGAACCCGGGACCCTCTGAACCGAAAGTCAGTACGCTGACCGTTCAGCCAACGAGTCGGACAATCGGTCCAGTAGAACGGACGAACATATTTGCCAAAGCTGTTTTTAGTAAACTGTTTTAATATATCGATTTTTCTGATATTTTCTCTCAAACGTCTCAACACTTCGAAATATAATTAGCAGTTCACTGTTTGACCCTCAAGTAGGAATTCACGGTGCACAACGCCGTTGATGTCAAAAAAGAAAGAAACGTTATCAACATTTCGACGTCCGACATAATTTGCCGCGCTTTCTTCAGTCTCGGCGAATATTTTCCATATCTTCGTGTGTCTTCGTAAACGTTTTCCCAGGTTTGAAGCAGAAGCGAATGTTGATACTCTGCTAGTACTATTGAGACATGTACACAATCGCAACACGTAATCTTTTCTTTTTTTGCTAGTTGCGTCGCACCGACACAGATAGGTCTTATGGCGATGATGGGACAGGAAAGGGCTAGGACTGGGAAGGAAGCGGCCGTGGCCTTAATTAAGGTACAGCCCCAGCATTTTCCTGGTGTGAAAATGGGAAACCACGGAAAACCATCTTCAGGGCTGCCGACAGTGGGGTTCGAACCTACTATCTCCCGAATACTGGATACTGGCCGCACTTAAACACGTAATCTACACATTCGCCTCTGCTGAGCAATGGATAATTGTTTCAGAAATGCGCTGCTAGGAAGGTTACAAAAATACAGGAACACATACCAACAACCGCTAAGACTGGGGATTTTGCGCGGTATTTTCGAATTTTTTTTCTTTTTTTTTTTTCTTTCGAACAGGCCTCGTATGCTCATATCAACTCTCTCCGGGTCGTTCCTCATTTCTGAGGATCTCGATAGTCCTCGGCACTTGTGAACGACCTCCTACTTGTTCTTTTTTTGTGCCTTCCTGTAAGCAGAATTGACTGCACCGCCAGTGACATTCTTGATCGCATCACTTCATCATAATGGAGCTCCTGTAGCCGAAGATTATTAGGTTTCCCTCGACTTGCAGTTCTTGTAAAATAGACACATTAGTTCGATGCAGACTAGCGCAAGCAAGGAAGGCCTTTCTTAAGAAAAGACATTTGCTCACTTCGAACATTGATATAGGAATTAGAAATATGTTTTTCAAGACTTTCATGTATGGAAGTAAAACATGGACGATAGCTAGCTCAGAAAGAAAGAGAATAGACGCTTTTGACATCTGGTGTTACAGAAAAATGTTGAAGGTGAGATGGGTAGATCGAAACACAGATAAAGAAATAATCGAACTGGTGACAGGAGATCGATTTGGCTAAATTAAACGAGAAGAAGAGATAGAATGATAGAACATATCTTAAGATACCCAGAACTTGTTCAGTTGCATTTTGAAGGAAGTGTAGGCGATAAGAACGTTAAAGGTGGACCGATGTGTGAATATGACAAGCAGATTAGAGCAGATGTAAGATGCAGCAGTTATGTACAAATGAAAGGTTAGCACAGGATAGGGTAGCATGGAGGGCTGCATCAAATCAGTCCATGGACTGATGACTCGAACAACAACAACAGTTCTATGTTGTGTTCAAAAAGTTTGTAGAATTCGTCGCGAAACTATATATCGAATGCATCTATTTTCTTTTTCTCAGTTGTGCAAACGTTTCAGCTCCATAAAAGAATATGGAAAAAATAAGCGATCAAGCCATCTACAGTGATATGGAAAAGGAGAGTCTTTCCAGATTGAAGTAATTTGCGGCATTATCTTCTTTGCCGCCGTAATTCTCGACCAGTTCCTTTTGGTGCAGATTCCATTACTGATAATTGTTGACTCAAGGTATGTGCTGTAGGTTACATTCGGACACGATATCTAATCATCCGATGATACTTCTTCCATAAAGCTGTTTTTTCCTGTGTACCTACTCACTTAATTTTTGTTTTCTTGCGGTTATCTCCAGTCGGTCCTACGATCTAGAAGTACCGAATCTGCCTCTCATCCAGAGTTTTACTCAGGCTACATAAGAACAGTTGAGAAACCACCTGAAGGTGAAACCAAGAGTTTTTTTTTTTTTTGCTAGTTGCTTTACGTCGCACCGACACAGATAGGTCTTACGGCGACGATGGGATAGGAAAGGACTAGGAGTTGGAAGGAAGCAGCCGTGGCCTTAATGAAGGTACAGCCCCAGCATTTGCCTGGTGTGAAAATGGGAAACCACGGAAAACCATC
Organism: Anabrus simplex; assembly: GCF_040414725.1. Lineage (NCBI taxonomy): Eukaryota > Metazoa > Arthropoda > Insecta > Orthoptera > Tettigoniidae > Anabrus > Anabrus simplex. Next base: position 290,777,590 of record NC_090269.1, read on the forward strand.
TTCAGGGCTGCCGACAGTGGGGCTCGAACCCACGATCTCCTGGATGCAAGCTCACAGCCGCGCGCCTCTTCGCGCACGGCCAACCCGCCCGGTAAGCCAATAATAGCTGCTGAGAGGATTTGTCCCGCTGGTAACACGCCACCTTATAATATGCAGTTATTAGGGCTAAGCAGCAGTCGCTTGGTAGGCCAAGCCCATTAGAGCAGTAATGTCATGGCGTTTGCTTTCTTTGGTCGTTGATCTCTAAACCAAAGTTGCGACTTACGTCTTCAACATTGTTGGGTAACATTACTAGCTCTTCCTCATCCCCAAAAGAGAGATTAGTATCGTCGGTGAACTTTAAATGATAACATGGTGAATGATAAATGATAAAAATGATAAATGATAAATGATAAATGATAAATCTTCTCTTTCATGTTCTTCTTCTGTCGGTGAGGGTGGTAGAATAACACACACGGTAGCTCCTGCCTGTCGTAAGAGGCTGCTAAAAGGGGCCCCAGGGGCTCTCAACTTGGGAGCGTGGGTTTGTGACCCTTCAGCTGAGTCCTGGCATTGCTTCGACTTGTGCCAGGCTCCTCACTTTCATGTATCCTATCCGACCTCTTGTCGACTCTTATTCTTTACGATCCCGAAGGCATTAAGTTGTGAATCTTAGAGAGTCTTTTATTTTCATGCCTTTCGTGGCTCTTGTCTTCCTTTGGCCGACTCTTCATTTTTCGAAGTATCGGGTCCCTTCCATGTCTTCAGTCTGATTACACCTGATTGTACACCTCTATGGTTGATGTCATCACACTAACAGAAATAGAGAAAGAATACATCCTTGTTGCACAAGCTTAAAGCTACGTGACCCGAACGGCGTAGCCAACTCATTCGATAGTGAGGCTTCTTTTGATAGTGGTGTCCAGTGAAGGTTCTTGCTTAAGATACGGTTCCTCATTGGGTCTATGGAATCTTCCTCTGTTTATAATCCTTGAGCCTATTATCTCTCTCAGATTGGTTCCTTTTATGACACTACTGTAACAGTTTATCTTTGATGATTCGGGTCTCTGCCATTTTACTTACTCTGGTATATTGTCTCCCTTATGACTAATATGGAGTTATTATTATTATTATTATTATTATTATTATTATTATTATTATTATTATTATTATTATTCATTTTAGTAGTACCGGGAGAATTGGTCGTTTGGTTAGGGGCGGGCAGCTGTGAGCTTGCACCCGGGAGATAGTAGGTTCTAGCCGCACTGTCGGCGGCTCTGAAGATGGTTTTCCGTGGTTTCCCATTTTCACACCAGGCAAAAGCTGGAGCTGTACCTTAATTATGGCCGAGGTCGATTCCTTTCCTCTCCTACTGTAGACTCTTCCTATCCCATCGTCGCCGTAAGACCTGTCTGTGTCGGTGCGACGTAAGCAAGTTGTAAATAAAAATAGTAGTAGTGGTGGTAGTAGTACGTGTAACTGTTGATTACGATGGCCCAGGCCACCTTTATGAAGTAGCAACAACTTGAGATCTCTTAAATGTTCTTCCCATGTTGGTGGGGGCGGTAGAATAACACACACGGTAGCTCCTGCCTGTCGTAAGAGGCTTCTAAAAGGAGAGCCAGGGGTTCTCAACTTGGGAGCATGGGTTCGTGACCTTCAGCTGAATCCTGGCATTGCTTCCAGTTACTTGTGCCAGGCTCCTCATTTTCATCTATTCTATCCGACCTCTCTTGGTCGACTCTTGTTCTTTTCGATCCTGACGGTATTAGGTTGTGAATCCTAGAGAGTCTTTCATTTTCATGCCCTTCGTGTCTCTTGTCCTCGTTTGACCGACATCTTCACTTTTCGAATTGTCGGATCCGTTCCATGTTTTCCGTCTGATTAGTGTAGGGGATTGTTACCTCTTACCTCCTCCTCTTAAAAGCAATGATCACCACTACCGCATTCTTTCATGCTCGGACGTAACGTACCAAACTAAGGTCGCAGCATGGCCTTGTGTAGCACATATATATTTGACCCTGTTTTATGGCCAAAGCCCGTCCTAATGCTAACACCATACGAAGGTATGTATTCACTATTGCGTGCCCCTGTGATAGTCGGTAGTGTGGCGTGTTGTGTGTATATGAAAGCGAGTAACCACTCTGTCTTATGAAAATATACACAGTACCATGACAGTGTTTTACGGATATGTATTTCGGTTCTAAACTTAAACGCAATATCCTTATAATAGAGAATTTTTCATCGGTCACTTCGGAAAGAAGATGGAGTGGGCTGGTGGGGTGTTAGTTGATTCATGATGTAAAGAGTTGTTGAAATTTCGCCCATTCTTATTTGCACCAACAGTTTGCTGCTTTGAGAACCGTCATCATCAAAATCATCATCGTAAATAACTGTCATCAGTCACCACTGATCTGCATTTAGGGCTATCGCTCAGGTGGCGGATTACCTGTCAATTGTTAACCTAGACTTTTATTCAATTATTTTAATCTGTAGACAGAGAACCAGAACAATTTCATCGTCATTGCTTGAGTGGGGTTCAGTCCTTAAAAATAATAACGGTTTGTCTGTACATTGCTCAGAATTTAAAAAGGATGGTATTTCTGCATCAGTCGTGCCCACAGTAACAAGGAAATGCACTTTTTACTTTTCCGTAATTTCTGTCTGTCTGTCTGTCTGTCTGTCTGTCTGTCTGTCTGTCTGTCTGTCTGTCTGTCTGTCTGTCTGTCTGTCTGTCTGTACTCGCATCTTGAGAAAACGGCTGAAGAGAATTTAATGAAAATCGGTATACAAAGTCAGGTAATATGTCGCTACAATCTAGGCCATAAATAATTTTATTCACGCTGACTGAAATGGTAGCTTAGGGGAAGGCCTAAAGTTTAATTCTCAAATATTAAGTTATCAGTGGCCATATCTTAATGAAAATCGGTATACAAAATTGGGGAATAAGTCGCTATAATCTAGGCCACAAATAATTATACTCACGCTGAGTGAAATGGTAGTTTAAGGGAAGGCCTAAAATTTAATCCTCAAATATTTGTTATTAATAGCCCTATCTTAACAAAAACCGATACAGGAAGTCGAGGAGTAAGTCACTACAATCTAGGGCATAAATGATTGTATTCACACTGAGAAAAATGGTAGTTTAGGGGAAAGCCTAAAATTAAATTCTCAACTATTTGTTATTAGTGGTCCTATCTTAATGAAAATCGGTATGAAAAGTCGGGAAATAAGTCGCGATAATCTAGGCCATAATTAATTTTTTTCGCGCTGAGTGAAATGGTAGTTTAGGGGAAGGCCTAAAATGTAATTCTCAAATATTTATATTATTGGTGGTAGTATCGATAAATACTAGGCCTACACAACTAAAGTTATACAGTTTTAAATATCCGATAATTTATATCTTATGCATTGTTAGCGTACCGGCTATGATCATAGAGATATTCATGAATTTGGATTTTTGTTACTAAGTCCATATCAGCGCCAAGTCAAGAGAACATGGGTAAACAGAATTTAATGAAAATCAGTATGTGAAGTCGGAGAATAAGGAACTATAGTCTACGCTATAAATAATTTTATAAGACGCCCTAATATCACAGAGTTGAAACAAAACTAAAGGTTAAGGCCTACAATACAGCTCATAAAACTAATCAACAATAACATTACATTGACCATTGTTTGTTGTGGTGGACTTTGTGTCTTCTGTCGCCACTCATCTACGATATATAGGATTACTGCTGTGTACCGAGTATTGTTTTTAATTTACCTCACGTCGCATCGACACAGATAGGTTTTATGGCGACGATGAGATAGGAAAGGGCTTGGCCTTAATTGTAGTCGCAGACTTTGCCTGATGTGAAAATGGGAAACCACGGAATAGCATTGTCAGGTCTGCCGACATTGGGGTTCCAATCCACCGGATGCAAGCTCACAGCTGCGCGCCCCTAACCACACGGCCAACTCGCCCGGTTGTCCCGAGTGTAACAGCCTGCTTGAATATTCGCGGGAAGTAAGTGGAGAGTTAGATAACTCTCTTCTTTAGCATGCCATTCCTCTGGTTCATAAATTTTCTGATACTACTGGTACGTAACACACTGGTTCATCATAGCATTCGAGCTATTCAATCCCTACTCTGAGGCATTGATTGGAATGATCAGTGGGCATATTTAAGTGAATTATGGCAGAGGAGTGTTCACGGCTGTCTGCGGTCTGGTCATTCCAGCTCTGGAACTGTGAACTGTTAGATCGGCACCGTAGTACTGCAACAGACTATCCTCATTTTTTCCGTATTGAATAGGTGGAAATCAAAGTTTTATTGTTCTCCTTTTAACCGTAGTACTGTTCGTTAAAAGTGAGAAAATGTGCGGGTTTTCATTTGATCTAGTATTTTATATAACATTGCTTTTAATCGCTACTTACAGTACCTATTGATGTTTTTGTAATGGCCTTTGTTTACTTCAGTTAGGAAAACCAGAAATTCAGTCTTTCTGAGAATCCCGTAGCGAAGCACGGGTACATCAGCTAGTATAAACTAAGAATGGATATCAAATTAGTCATTTTTGAAAATATACGGATGAAGTGTAGAAGCGATACTGTAGAACAGGTAATATGAAATCTTTTAAGCTAAAGAACAATTTTCGACGACTACATGTTTGGAAGATAACGAAGTTTTAAGTTAAGGGACGTTTTTACTCTCAACTTATATTTTGACTCTAAAAGTAATTTGAAGAATAATCCGAGACTGGTTTTTAACGTTGGAGGTTACTTTTACCACCGAAATTTGAAAATTAACAGTCAGGTGTGAGTTGATATACAGGGTTATTCACCTAACATGTTACACAGAAATAACTTATAAAGCATTAAAGATGTCGGCATTCGGTTTTGATATTCGTAAATGGTACCCATGGTCTTGAAATATAAAGTGATACTTATTCTCATTAATATCCGAGATATTGATATTAACTCCATATTCTTAAATGAAACGGAGGGAATGCATACAGCTGGCCTAAACGTCCAACTGCGTACAAGTGCAAATATCTAAGCATTTTCAAAATCGGTCAGTTACTTTTTGAGATATCAATAAGAACGCATTTCGGCTTTTGCGTGCCCCATCAGACATCGTACCGTCGGCCAATGACGTAGTGGCACGCAAACTGTTTCTTGGCATTGATTCCAGCCACAGAATGGATACCAGGCATGTACCGTAAACTATTGTACACATAATGTGACGCATCGTAACATACCCTGGGTGTGTAACGTTATTGTACGACTAGCGAACACACAACGGGGAAGGGAGATTATTCGGACATTATTCATTTTATTTTCTAGAAGGAGCTCTTCCGGTGTCCTGTATTATGTTTATATCTCAATTCATACAGTGGTATGTACTATACACTCACTCCAGTGACAATTATAGCTTTCGTTATGTTCCTCTGAAGTCAAAGTAATTATTTTATTCCTTTTAAAACATCACACTTCCCTGTTTGCCTGTCATAAGGTAAATCCGGGACAGATGCCGCCCCGGTAGAGATGCCGCATACACTGTAGCTAAAGGTTCCCATCGTTACAGCTAGATGGCAATATGTGTGGTTTTTCAGTTTCTAAGGAAGAACTACTGTCTGCGAGTGTGACGAAATTTGCTCGTATATTACGCCAATTATAGCCGATATCATGTGGCGAGTACATGTTTCCTCCTGACAAAGTTTTTGCGTGTGTTAATTTATTGTATATTAAGTTGGCTTCAAATGCTTAAATCAGACGTTTTTAGTATAGTAGACGTCAGAAACATAACTGTAGTTGAGAGTAAGCTAATTTTGGGCCATGATAGCCTTGAGGTATGAAAACAGGAGGGTGCGGCGTCTCTCCCTGATAGTTGGGAGAGTTGCCGCACAACAATCCGGTTGAGATGCCTCATTGCTATCAGATTCTACAAGCGATCTCGAAACATTCAATACTATTCAGAGTGTACCGGTAATTTATTCGAATATTTTATCGTCTCACGATTCTTGATATACATAATCTATTTTTATTAATTTCATTGGTAACATTATTTTATTATATTTTCAACAATAAAAATTTGCGACATGCCTGCTCAGTATAAAAGTAAGGGCACTGTTAAAAGACCTCAATGGACACAGGAAAATTTAAGAGAGGCTGTTAAAAGACTGAAAGCCAAGGAAATACTGATCAGGGAGGCAGAATGATACTACAGAATTCCGGAACGAACACTGAAACTTAGAATGCAGTCACGAAATCTGGAAAAGGGCTCTCTGGGTCCAGCAGGTATAGCTACTTCAATAATCACCGAAGTCAAAATGATATTCAAAAAAGGATGACTGTATCCAGTGTTTGAGTTACAAACAGTGACTGCATGAATCTTGCTCTACATATAACAACTGTTGCATCAAAATTGCTAGAGAACAAAGTTTTAAGAAACAATCTGTAAAAACTTGTAAGAGGATAAACATCAGTTTTTGATTCAAGAATCCTGCCTTAGACATGTTTCCAAATTACTGTGTCAGGACAGAATTATATTCATTATGATTTTGATGTTTCCTTTATATAACACGAGGGTCCCGTGGTGTAGGGATAGCGTGCCTGCCTCTCGCCCGGAGGCTCCGGGTTCGATTCCCGGCCAGGTCAGGGTTCTTTCTCTCGACCTGAGGGCTGGTTCGAGGTCCACTCAGCCTACTTGATTGGAACTGAGAATCTATCTGACGGTGACATGGCGGCCCCGGTCTCAGAAGCCCAGAATAACGGCCAGGAGGATGCGTCGTGCTGACCACACGGCTCCTCGTAATCTGCAGGCCTTCGGGCAGAGCAGCGGTCGCTGTGCAGGCCAGAGCCCTTTCAAGGGTGTTAAGTGCCGTGGGGTTTTATATAACACAGTGAAGAATCCATTGCACATGCACATTTATAGTAAATCGAAATTAAAATATGATTAATTTCATGTTGTAAATTATCAGATAGATTTTTTTTCCATTGAATGATTATATTATGTGGATATAATTGTCTTGTAGTACGTTCTAGTGTTCGGTTATATTAAAGTTGAAGAAATTGGCTTAAATTTGATTTTGTCATTAATTATTTTACTTGCAGCATCTCTCCCGAGCAAAGTCGGCATCTATACCGGGATCCAGGGAGAGACGCCGCAGATGCAACAATTCCTTTGTTCCCTCCTTTCTCCCATTTACTTTCAATTGCCAATATTTTGTTCATCCCTGATCAAATGTACATGTTTTCAAATTATGCTCGATGAATTTGCAACAATTTTTAAAGTAAATATAGCAAGATATAACAAAAGACATAAAAAGTGCGGCAACTCTCCCGGAATTACCCTACACAGTTTGCAAACCCATCACATCTGTACGATATGTTTACATTCCTGGAATACATTCTGTGGCTGGAAGCACACCCAAGAACCTGCTTGCGCGTCAGTATGTCCTTGCCCGACTTCACGCTGTCTGATGCGGCATGCAAAACCGCGCATGCTGTTCTTATCGATATCTCAAAAAGTAACTGTCCGATTTTAAAAATACTTACATATTTGAACTTGTACGCAGTTGAACTTTTAGACTAGATGTATGAATTTGTGCCATTCTATTTAAAAATATGGAGTTAGTATCAATATCTCGGTTATTAATCACTCCATGAGAATACATAGCACATTATTTTACAAGCCCCTGGGTACCATTTACGAATCTGAAAACAGAATGCCGATATATTTAATGGTTTAGAAGTGTAACATGTTAGGTGAATAACCTTGTATATAAATTTTTAAGGAATTATTTTTAATGAATTGTAAGCTAAAAACATAACATAAGCGGTTCTAGAGTTATATAACTTAAAAAATGGTTTTGTAAATCCGAATATATTTTCTACACCAGAAGACGTACGTAATGTAATTCTACACTTAATTTGAATGCGCTTTGGATATTTTATTATTACGCACATTTAGGGGATAAAACGGCGTGTTAAAGCCTGTGAAATTAAGCTTGCACTACGGAGATAGCCTGGGCATCTAACTTGAGTCTGTACGGTTGGCGCTCCTGTGAGGTTAAGCCTGGAGTCAAATCCAAGCCTGTTAGTTTATGCTTATACCCTTATCCGGTTAGCCAGGTGTCGAACTGGGGTCGGTGAGGTAAGTGATCCTGTGAGGTTAAGCCTGGGCTCGAATCCAGGTATGTGAGGTTAAGCTTGCACACATAAGTTATGACGTCACGTGAGGTTAGGCGCGTACTCATAGCTGACCCATCTCAGCAGTGGAGGTCGCCTCTCAGGTGCTGCTGGTGGTGGTGGCTGCCGGACCACCCGTTTCTGCTACTAAAATGCTTGCAGATCTGATGGGATGTTTTGTTGCTTCTTGTAAGTAGGTTGGGATAGGTTGTTTCTTGTTAGACATCGCACAAACATATTAAGGTTTCCGGATTCAATGAGATAGGAAGGAACTAGAAATGGGAACTTAGAGACGGCATTTTGGTTGTCGACAATGGGAAGCCATTTCTTGTTGCCGGCGGTGCAGAGAATGATCATCAGGTCTTCGTAATAAAAGTTAGGCAATACGGCTGAGGATGACGTAAAACACTGACTTCGTAGCACTAGAAAATCTATAGGCCATCTGACTTGGCAGTAATAGTCTTAGGAAGTCAGGAAATTTGATGGGCTGTATATGCTACAATTTTATGGATAGTGTTCTAATATAGCATCAACAACGATAGGTATTTTGGGGACGATGGGGTAGGAAAGATCTAGGAATTGAAAGGGAGCGATCATAGCCTTTATGAAGGTACAGCATAGCGTGAAAATGTAAAACAATTGAATACCATCTTCAACGCTGTCGATTGTGGGGTTGCAACCTATCATTTCTTGAATGCCGGGACCGTGCAGCAAACTCACTGCCATGCGGTTTTTTTTTTGTTTGTTCGTCCTGTTTAGGAACATCAGGTACTGCACTAACTTCACGATTTTGTCTATGTTTCCTCCTCCTCCTCCTCCTCCTCTTCCTCCCTTTTTGGATGAGGACGGTAGAATACATCCACAGTATTACCTGCCTTTTGAAATAAGCGACTAAAAGAGAAACCACCATTCCCCCAGCTGAGTCTGGCATTGCTTCTACTTACTTGCGCCAGTCTCTTCACTTTTATCTCCCATATCTGACATACTTTGCTCAACACTTGTTCGTTTCCGACTCCGACGGCTTTAGGATTGTGAGGCCTAGGGAGTGTTACATTCACGCACTTCGTCTTCCTTCCTTTCTTTTGCAGATACCTTCATTCTTCGAAGGATTAAACCTCTTAATTTTACTCCCTTTAGTTAGTGGTTAGAAAGTATAGGTTGCCCAGATGAGTTCCTTTTAACGAGCTCGATAGCTGCAGTCGCTTAAGTGCGGCTAGTATCCACTATTCGGAAGATAATGGGTTCGAACTCCACTGTCGGCAGCCCTGAATATCGTTTGCCGTCGTTTCCCATTTTCACACAAGGTGAATGCTGGGGCTGTACCTCAGTTAAGGCCATGGCCGCTGCCTTCCCGCTCCTAGTCTATTCCTATCCCTTCATCGCCATAAGACCTATTTGTGTCGGTGCGACGTAAAACAAGTTGTAAAAAATAGTAGTTTCGCTTAAAACACGAATTACCACCATCACCACCGTCAAGCTCCATGGCTAAATGGTTAGCGTGCTGGCCTTTGATCACAGGGGTCACGGGTTCGATTCCCAGCGGGGTCGGGAATTTTAACCAGCATTGGTTAATTTCGCTGGCACGGGGGCTGGGTGTACCTGTAGTCTTCATCATCATTTCATCCTCATCACGACGCGCAGGTCGCCTACGGGAGTCAAATCAGAAGACCTGCACCTGGCGAGCCGAACATGTCCTTGGGCACTCCCGGCACTAAAAGCCATACGACATTTCATTTACCACCACCACCAACACCACCATTGTCTGTGTTTTACTCATATAATAAAAATCAATATTCATTAGGAATAGCACTGATCTAAGTCTTTCGGTTGAATTTGTTTAATTGCTTCATGACTTATTGATTTTTCTGCTAGAATTGTAATTATAGCAGCTGGTTTTATGTGTATCGTTCTAATCATGTTATTAACTTTAGTACTTCATTAGGTCTGGTATACAAGTACGATTATACATTCGTATTACTGTTATTACACTACATTACAATCGTATAAAGAAGGTTAATAGGAATGTCTTTAGAAAAAGGCTTGCCTTAAAGGGATTGTAATATGCATGGAAATACTTTCAGTCTTATTCCCTTGCAGGTATCTCTACAGAGAGCCAATTTTACTCTAAGAGTAGAATGTGCAGTAATTCTCTCGTAGGTCAGTTTATCTAGTGAAGCTAGTTAATGTGCTTGTCTTGAGAGCGAGGTATTCGGACTGAAGTCTTGAAAACAGACAAAAGTCCAGCTCTTTCGACTTAGATAAAGGGAAGTGTCATGCACGCTTATATTATGAAACTAGTCGTCATTCTTGTCACTTACAGCTTATGATGGTGAGATTACGAACATGTGAACTGCTTCTGCTGGAGACGAACACGCTGTAGTTACATTCTCGCAGGAATTTACGGTTCAGCGTGAGTATTTCTCTAAGAGGAAATATATCCATACTGGTCTCAGTAAAAGTCCGAGTCGGTATAATTAGCCGATCTCGGAGGCGTAATTAGCTCCGGCGAATTGCATTTGAATGTTTTTCTTAATGATGACAGTTCCGTGTGGTAGACTTCGGACACTTTAAAGAGCTCCTGTGGAAAAATTCCGATATACCAGCGTCTTTCAAAAAGGCGTTAAAATGTAACTTTCTTCAGCTTATTCAGATTAGTTCTGGAGTCACTGGAGCCACTCTGGATCATCTAGATCTTGACCAGGGATTTGAGACTGAATGTCTTTCCTGAGGCCACATGACTTCAAACATCGGTCGTCTGCGTAGAAAGCCAGCTACTAAGTCACTATTATTATTACTAGTTCAATAATCTAATTGAAAATAAGGGTCAGATTCATTTCTGAATAGACGTGGTTTTTCCGTGTACTATGTCTTCTGGCGTAGGTAAGAAAAAAATTGTTACTTTCATTCATCTGTCTGTCCCATTATTCTGTTGACAATATGAAAGTAACTGAGGTATGAACGATTCTATGCAGCCAATCTCTATTATGATCGTAGGGTCGGTTGGTGTGTACAGTTCAGGATGATGATAGCACATTCTGCCTCAGGAAGAAAAGCAATGGGAAACTACCAGGCGATCTTTCGTTCGCGGGACCGCTCGATGCGCAGTTGGCCGAGCTTTGCAGTACTTGTCTTACACGTCTCGTTACCATGCTTGATAGCCGGAAGGGAATAAGTCGGTACGATCTTAACTCGAGGAACGTACGCACAAGTTTATTAGGGGACAGTGTATTAAGTGCATTAAGTATTCATTATGCGTACTACAGTGTAATAATTACGTTAATATGGCTCAATTCAGGTAATCTATTCCCCAAACGTTATTATATACGATTCTTACGTGCGTACAGAATCGGCTCATGTTGTACAGAGATTGTTTCAAGAGACAAAGAGACTCAAATGACTTTCGTGTAAGGGAAGTATTCGTGTTTAAAGTCTACACAGCTACGTACAACACTCTTAGAAGAAATTGTGGATAACGATGGACATGCTCTGGAACGTTCCCCCTACAAAATCACTTCGAAGCCTTTTTCAAAAAACGGACTGTTTCCACTTTTCGAACAGCTACAAAGTTATTGATGGGAGGCAGTTACAGGATCTTCGTGCTTTAAAAGGGCAAGTAAATTTACCTTTCCAGTGTTCAAGTTTTCTTAGTAGTAGTAGTAACTTGAACAACTGTAGACTGTCTGACTCCCGTTCTCCGCGGTTACCAGCTAGAACCGACAGGCCGTTATGCATGGAGCGGTCCCGCGAAAGAAAAATCACACTGTTCTTCATTCGTCATTTCTCAGGTTCGCCTCTTGGGTGACGTCTAGCTGTCTATGACAGCTGACAGGTGGACCTGTTAGAGATTCATCCACATTTCGGACTGAGGACTAAACAGAGATTTAAATCCTGAAATCCATCAGGCAAATAACAATATAGTGCCTACAGTAATAAAGGACAATTCAAAAAAGGAACACGTATAAAACGTGAGATATGAGTTCCTGCAGCTGAGTGAATCCTCGTGGTCTTCCAAGCCAACGATCGCCAAGGAGGTCTGTTAAATGGAAGGGCAATCCAGCAAAAGACAAGCCCTACGACCCCCGCTCTCTGCTCATTACTCCCTTTCGCCATAATTTCATTGAGCCCACCGTTACATACAATTTACAGTTTTTCGCACATCAGTCGTGCGTAAGAAAAAACAAAATATATACATTCAAAAATACTCTTTTGTTTTGAACCATGTCATATATGCTTCAATTTATTTATTACACAACTGTGGCATAATTTTATTCAAGCGCTCAATATACTCGCGGGGAATGAAGGAAGGAACCCTGGATGGCTGTGCCATAGGCAGTGAGAACCCCGTAGCGCGCGGTAGGAACGAATTCCTCTACTTGGATGTGAGCCGAAAGCCGTGATCTCGATCATGTAGACCCCATAGCTGCGTACCTACGTGAACAGCAAACTTTGGAGTGGGTGAGATTTGAACGAGGGAATGCACCGAACATTTGTCACAGGTTGACAAACTTCTCTTTTCCAGGGCTGGAATCACCTGAATGTTAATCAGTTAATCCGTCACTAAGCTAAATGCCACAGATCTGATATCACGTGTAGTTAAGATGATAATTATAAAGTAACTGGAGCTGATAAAACTATTTACTTGTTGTAAATTGAGATATGTGCGTATTAACGTGAGCAGCCGTTAGCCTCTGGCGAGCTCTCACAAAGGAAGATGGTCTGTTTGCTAGTACTTCCTCTTGAAGCCAGAGACGTTGTGAGACTATAAAGGCTGAGTAGAGAAGAGGAGCGTCTTCCTATTACGTTTTGAACGCGGAGTGCGATGTGACGGGATCGCGAGCCGATAAAACAATAACTTTGTGGAGTTTCTGTTGGATTTGAACTTAGAATCGTTGTGATTTAGCTCACAAGAGCTAGTGACGGTGTGCACCTATAAGTACCATTCGGCGCGAACGTGAGGTGTGAAATTAACGTGTGCGAGTCGTTAATATATAACCGCTAACAAGGACAGATTGCAACCAGGCCTAGTTTCCTTAATTTATTGCCGCGTAGATTGGACTAAAGTCTAAGTGAAAGCTATAGTCAATTATTAGGCAGTACTAAGGTTGGTGTCGTGCATTCAATCACACTAAGCTGAGAAGTAGATGGTTCCAATTTCATTCAAAAGTTCCAGATACAGCCGACATCATGGAGACAGCAACCATGAACTATCCAGTAGTCGACAAGAGGACCTTCATCCCTGTGCTGTGTATCGTAGTCATAGGCTAAGCACGCATTACGTAGCTGAATGTAATTCGCCGCTGATGGAAGGTTGCCGCCAAGTTAAGTCCTTTTGTTCTAGATACACTAGTTTAGGGCCATTTTAAATAAGTAAATTAATATTTAAATGTTAGCCAGTGTGGCATTTGTGTTGTTCATTTCTGTAAATTCAAATACGTTGAAGGCTGCTTGCATGCCAAGTCTCCGAGCTATGTGTTGTAAATATTTAGATGGGAAATAAGGGAAAGAGTAGGTTAGATATAGGTGTGTATATTATCGTTATATGAATTTTATTCCAGTTTATGTTGATTTAAGGTATAGTTGTATGGGTAAATTCTTCACGAAAAATCTAATGGGCTGTACGCCACCAGTGTCGAACCGTTAAAGAGGATTAAATTAGAGACAGTATATGCTAGGATGTTTTATTGCATGATGCACGAATTTCAACTATGAGAAGTCGCAACGGGAGATCTTTCAACGTCGAAAATAGAATAGGGTCTTTAAGGGTGGTGGCAGGCAAATTCATGGAAATATGCCGGTCGTCGAACCAAGGATTATTTATATGTGAGGATAGAGAATTGTCTGTGGATATTTACGGGACTGAGATGACAAAAGATAGGCTATGAAAGCCACGATGTTACATTTGGAGCTATGATGATGCTGAGTTAATGATCCGGCCTGATATATATGAGATTATGTTAGGCCCTGAGCCGTGTTTCTGCTGGCCGGAATTGTGAGTTTATCTGTAGCACTAGGAAGGTTGTTGAAGGCCGATGTACTAATTGTTCTTGCCACAGGTAGTCGCCCCTTGCCTCAGCTGTACACTGGGCGGAGAAGAATAGTGAAAGTTTTTACAAATAGTCCCGTTATGCTCATGAGTCGCCTGTTAGTTGATGTTTATGTAGCCAACGAGCTGATTTCCCTGCCGTGTCAAATTCTACTGCTATGCTGTATCTGCATGAGATATGTAATGTCCAGTGCTCGGATATGTTGGGTTCTTGACCCGACAGCTCTATCAACTTCAGTGTGTATATGTTGTGTGTTTTGTTGACAGGTCTTGCTTATTTCATTTTGTGATTTGTACTTTTGTGTCCAGTGTATTAATTCTTTGTCGTAATGTTGATATATGTTTGATAATGGGGAGACATAGCCCGATGGTTATCCATGGGAAGAAACGTCCTGACCTTATCTGTGATCATGGGTTCGGACCCATATAAGTAGAATCTGTGACCATTTTGGAAGGGTGATTCAGGTGCAGCCCTGAACAAGTGTTTTATGTGTTTGTGTCCGAGTGATCGGTGTATAAATGTAATTGAGGCCATTGCTAGTGGATCGGGTATTAATATCACATATTAGGAATGGTTTAGAAATTGAGCCCTCGGGCAAAGAACTAGGGACTTAACAAAGCGAGCAACTAAAAACAAAGATGTAAACTCAAATTATTCCATGCAAGAAGTAATTCTTCTTAAGATCTCGGGTTCGTTACCCGCTTTGTTTGTAAACGTTTTGTAATGTTTATTTATATAAAATGCGTGTAATTCTTTCTTTGATTGATACAACCAGTTGTCGGTTATTCATTTGATTTATTTTGTGTTTAGTATGATTTATTTTTATGTTTTTAGTTTAATAACTCCATTTTAACCCGTTTAATTGAGTTCTCATCGCTAGATTTATATGTACTTATTACCTGTACCTACATATGCTTTTGTGGATGTTATTAGTTAGATATTCATTATTGACCCCATCCGGACGTACGACGCGCTTCTACCCCTGAGCTAGGCCGAAATTAGGACAGGATACGGTGCAGTATGAAGAAATACCGGAAGACTTAACGCGTTGGGAATTATTTCTTCACTTATTTGTAATGGTCGAGTTTTCAATAGGACTGAAAATGATTATTTTTCAGTTATTTGTTATGTTCCAGTTTTACGTAGGTCTCGTAATTAATTCATTTTGAGACCTTTCTGCAAACACCCACGTCACCTTGTATTAAGGTCATAGTTCATAATCACAACACTTCTCTCATTCAACATGAGTACAAAATTTTAAAAATGTAGTTGTGTTCACGTGATGTAACAAACGAACAAAGAAAAACATACAAATAATGTGATTAAATACGTTTTCTACTTTTGATGACCTTAATGCTCTAGCTCTTCTCTAGAAGATCTATAGAACATAAATATTCTTTCAGAAAAATTACGATTATTCATTTATAGGTGAAGAAATACCCCATCTCTGACCACACGACACCTCGTAATCTGCAGGCCTTCGGGCTGGGCAGCGGTCGCCTGGTAGGCCAAGACCCTTCAAGGGCTGTAGTGCGATGGTTTTTTTAAATACACCATATTGACATAAAAAGGTGTAAGGCTACTAAGATGTACAATATTCTGCATATATGAGGATGGCACATGGCCAATATGGAGAATGATGAGTTCTTACAAATCATAGAACGAGAAAGGAAGTGATATCAACCAAAGAGGGAATGTGTTTCTGTAACCACAATGAATAAATGTATCACAAGGCATCTTTTGTCACAGATAGTGCCATGAATTATGGGATGTCCATCAAGTAACTCTTATGATTTGGCGCATCTTTCCCGACGGTATATTTAGCAGAATGTTGCGAAAAGTTTCCCATTTCGTCCAGGAGTAAATAGGCCTGTTTCTCGATTTTCCTTATTGTTGGCTTAGCCCTAAACATTACGAAGAATGAATTTAATATCAACCGATAGTGGGGATCAGTTATGTGAAACGTAATTGTTAGTCAATAAAAATATTATATTGTCATCTTTGTCTCTTCTTGGCCTTTTCCTAATGGAATCGGGGCTACATGTGGAATTGGTACCGTTTCACGGCCATTTTCCCTTCCTTATTTCTTTTTCTCTACTATCTGTTCTAATCCATGCTTACACAGATGTAAATGAAACGTCCGAAATAACTTAATATGTCATTAGGTAGTGATTATGGGCCCTATCTGAGTCTGGCATTATTTTGCAAGTGGTTTAACGTCGCACTAACACATCAAATGTTTTCGGCGATGGAAAGATGGGGAAATGCTACCATTGGGAAGTAGGTGGCAGTGACGTTAATTAAGGTACAATCCCAGCATTTGCCTGGTGTGAAAACGGGAAACCATCTTCAAAAGATTCGAATCCACCATCTCCCAAATGCAAGCCCACATCTACGCGACCCTAACCACACGGCCAACTCTCTCGGCTATGGCATGGATTCTACTTTGCCAAATGTTATCTCTATCACCTTAGTTATCCGACCTCCCTCGATCAACTGCTCGGTGGTATTAGGTTTGCGAGGCCTAAGGTGTTAACTATTTTCACGCCCTTCGTGAGTCTATTATTTCTTTCACTGCTACCTTCATTCTTCACCACGACAACTCATCTTGAATGGAATGAATTTAATCAATTCCTTATTTATATTCGGAACATTCAAAACAGAAGAGAAAATAATAATATAATTTACACGTTCTATTTACAAATAAAGTATTGCTTTCTTGTTGTGTAGCCTCTTCCGTCTTGGGTGAGGAGAAAAACGGTGGGATGGCACTGACGCACAGAAATAAAAAGATTATGTTATGGGAGGAGGAATTTTGATAAAATTTATTAATAACTGGGGTTAAGGTTAAGGATGGATTTTAATGAAATAAGTTTTTGCTGCCCTTCAGTGTGACTGGTTGTAAATTTCCCTTCATTAGCTACTAATGAGCTGTGAGTATTATGTGTTAGCTAGCCAAGTATTCAAGAGCTCTGCACAGTTCACACTGAAGAGTCCCCGGCTTCATTAGCTATCATTTTATTAGCGTACTCGATAATAACAACAAATAACTACATGAGAGTTGGACCATTAAGATTATTTAATGGATGTCTGAACATGAATCACTTCTCATGTCGGTAAATATATTACAAAAGGCATTTTAAAATATGTCCGATATATCTTCTAAATGGGGATTTAGAACGTGGATACGACCGTGAGTCGATATTTGTACTCTCAGAGACGAAGCTATTATTATAATATAAAATATGACTCCAATTAACTCAAAATTGTCTTATTATATAGTACATACCGTTATGGAGTAAAACGCATTCGCATATAAAAGGTTTGCCGAACTGAAATTTGATACCTACGATGAAAATTAAGAGTATAATACCTTCAGACCTGATGCTACAGTGACACATCAACTGTGCTTTAGACTAGTGGTACTTTTTCTAATTTTTCCCTAGGTCATCCCTGGAGTATCATGTAGCCTACAAAATGACATCGAAGTTCTCAAACATTTAAAAAAAAAAAATTTTTTTCTATAGCTTTTCCCACACCTGTGGGGTCGCGGGTGCAAACTGTGTCGCACATGTAGATTTGGCCCTTTTTTACGGCCGGATGCCCTTCCTGACGCCAACCCCGATATGAATCGATGTTATCACCATTGCGTGTTTCTGTGGTGGTTGGTAGTGTAGTGTGCTGTGTGAATATGAAGAGGAAACTGTTGGAACAAACAAAAACACCCAGTCCCCGGGCCAGAAGAATTAATAAGAGGCGATTTAAATCCCCGACCTGACCGGGAATCAAACCCGGGGGCATGTGAACCGAAGGCCTCAACGCTGACCATTCAGCCAATGAGTCGGACAAGACAAATTATTATTATCATTATTATTATATATGCGAATAAGCCCATTAGTATCGCGCAAAGTACTCGGAGGCATGCGTTTGCCTTCCTTAGCGCCAATATTTATTTCATTATTTTACTGTGGGATTCCTTTCTGTCTTCAGTCCAGGTTGTTCCAGCCTTCTTCTTTGGTCTTTCCTCTTGGTCAACTTGCCATTTGTGAATTTTGGATCTGAAGATTACACTGTCTTGGACATTTGCTGGTGTAATTCTCGCTTGTTTCAAATCGGATTTGATTTCGCCAATCAATTTCATTGTGTCCGTTTTCATAGAATTCGACTATTTGTTTGGTAAGTCTGTCTGGATGCATTCTTTTAATATGTCCCTAGAATCTTAGCCTGCGTTTTCTAATGTCACTGTGAATATTTGTATATTGTGTGATTTCCTGTCTACCCTTAAGATGGCATTGTCTGTCAGTGAGTTTTGGGCCTAGAATTTTTCTAATGATTTTGTGTTCCTCTTTGCCAATATTTTCAATGTCTGTCTTCCTGTTCAAAATTAGCGTCTATGATCCATTAAGACACTCTGGTTCAATGCCTGTATTGTAACGTCTTAGTTTTGTATGCTTGGCGACACATCTTTTGTTATACATATTTTGGGTTAGTCGATATGCAGTGTCCGTCTTTTGGCACCTAATTTCATCTTGTTTCGAGTCCATTTTCACCAAAATACTTGAATTTTGATACTCGTTTACTTTTGCTATATTTTTGTCTCCACAAATTTTGTTGCTTGTTTGTTGCAGGTCATGTATTCTGTCCTTTCAAACGATATCTGAAGGCCGACTTTTCCCGCAGTTTCTTTCAGGAGTTCAATCTCATTTTGGGCTGTTGAAATGTCTCCGGTTAATATTGCTAGGTCGTCCGCAAAAGCTAGGCAAACTATCGCCAATTTTTCTCTGTCTAAAGTGATTGGTTGGTCAGGCAACTGTTAAGTCGCAAGGTGGCTCAAAGAATTTGTCCGTTCTTTTCCTCATCATCTTAAGCAGCTCTCTCTTGCTGTTGATTTAGTTCAGGACTCTTTCATTCAATGGTAGCGTGGCTGCCTCTTAACTGGAAACCCCAGGTTTGATTCCCAGCTCATCCTAAGATGTTTATCCTAGACTAGAGCGGAAATTACTCAGCTTCGTGAGACGAAGTGAGGTTCTGTCTGATATGAAGGGCAAACAATACGTTTTAGGATGCCGCATCGCTCACCATTTGGTACATATACAGTTCATCATCTGACAGGATGGTTCTTAACGGACTGCATGTGTTATGAGACAGCTTGTTAATTATTTCCAAGTCAGTTTTAAGGCACTCTCATGGGAGACTACTGGCAAAAATGAGTGCAATTGGACTAGACAAAAGAGTGACTGAATGGGTTGCTCTATTTCTAGAAAATAGATCTCAGAGAATTAGAGTAGGTGAAGCTTTATCTGACCCTGTAATAATTAAGAGGGGAATTCCTCAAGGCAGTATTATCGGACCTTTATGTTTTCTTATATGTATAAATGATATGAGTAAAGGAGTGGAATCGGAGGTAAGGCTTTTTGCGGATAATGTTATTCTCTATAGAGTGATAAATAAGTTACAAGATTGTGAGCAACTGCAACGTGACCTCGAAATTGTGAGATGGACAGCAGGCAATGATATGATGATAAACGGGGCTAAAAGTCAGGTTGTGAGTTTTACAAGTAGGAAAAGCCCTCTCAGTTTTAATTACTGCGTTGATGGGGTGAAAGTTCCTTTTGGGGATCATTGTAAGTATCTAGGTGTTAATATAAGGAAAGATCTTCATTGGGGTAATCACATAAATGGGATTGTAAATAAAGGGTACAGATCTCTGCACATGGTTATGAGGGTGTTTAGGGGTTGTAGTAAGGATGTAAAGGAGAGTGCATATAAGTCTCTGGTAAGACCCCAACTAGAGTATGGTTCCAGTGTATGGGACCCTCACCAGGATTACCTGATTCAAGAACTGGAAAAAATCCAAAGAAAAGCAGCTCGATTTGTTCTGGGCGATATCCGACAAAAGAGTAGCGTTACAAAAATGTTGCAATGTTTGGGTTGGGAAGAATTGAGAGAAAGAAGAAGAGCTGCTCAACTAAGTGGTATGTTCCGGGCTGTCAGCGGAGAGATGGCGTGGAATGACATTAGTAGACGAATAAGTTTGAATGGCGTTTATAAAAGTAGGAAAGATCACAATATGAAGATAAAGTTGGAATTCAAGAGGACAAACTGGGGCAAATATTCATTTATAGGAAGGGGAGTTAGGGATTGGAATAACTTACCAGGAGAGATGTTCAATAAATTTCCAATTTCTTTGAAATCATTTAGGAAAAGGCTAGGAAAACAACAAATAGGGAATCTGCCACCTGGGCGACTGCCCTAAATGCTGATCAATATTGATTGATTGATTTGTTATTGATTGACATGCCAAACGTCATGGGATAAGGGTCAAGTATCATGTAGGCCCTCCTCTAGCTCGGCCAAGTGCAGCAACTCGTTGAGGAACGTTCCTACAAGTGGAAGAAACACCTATAGAGAGATTCTGATTCATGCCGTTTGGATAGCTACCGACAACTTCCTGTTATTTGTAGGTGCAGGGTTTGGGTGCGAATGGACCTTACCAGCACGTCCCATAAATGCTTGACAGGGTTCATATCAGGTGAATGAGATGGATACAGCAGTCGTTGAAACTCTCCAGAATGCTCCTCAAACCAGTTCTGAACAATTTACGCTCGATGGCACGGTGCATTATGCTGCTGGGATATCTCATCTTTGTAGGGGTACGCGAAGTCCAAAGTGATCACCAAGCAGTTCAATGTAGCAGTCACTGGTCAATGACGTATTCAGGTGGATCAGCAGATCCAGCCCATCCCACATGAACACACTCTGCACCATTTTGGAGCTGCCACCGGACTGTGCAGTGCATTGTTGACAACTGGGGTCCATGGCTTCATGGAGCCTGCGCCATACGAGAACCCTACCATCGGGTGAAAACAACTGGAACAGTGACCCATCGGACCAAGCTACATGCCGCCAGTCCTTCAGGGTACAATATTAGCAACGTCAAGCGCCCAGAGAGACGCTATGGCCGGTGTCGTGATGTTAACAAAGGCACTATGGTAGGTCTTCTGTTTCCATATCCCACTGACGTTAAAGAACGCTTCACAGACCTGATGGAAATGTGTCTAGTGGGCTACGTCCTCATTGATTGTGAATATGATTTGCGCCCTCTGTGGCTTGTCTGTTACCACGGACAATTATAGCCAGACGCTGCTAAATCGCGCTCATTAAGCATCTGTGGTTGACCACTGCGCTGTTCACTGTGGCTGGTAGTGTCTTCCATGTTCCCAAATATACACGTGATACCGTCGATCAAGAAATGTTAAAACATCCGCACAACTTCGACAATGAAATGATCCCTTCATGTAGTCCCCACTATCATGCCTCGTTCGAAAGACGATAATTCGCGTCGTCTTGTCACGACCAGCACAGATGGTGTTTACTCTCACACTCGAGATGTCAGATCACACCTAATACAGACATTTTTTTTTTTTTTTTTGCTATTTGCTTTACGTCGCACCGATATAGATATGTCTTACGGCAACTCTGGGACAGGAAAGAGCTAGGAGTGGGAAGGAAGCAGCCATGGCCTTAAGGTAAAGCCGCGATATTTGCCTGGTGGGAAAATGGGAAAACACGGAAAACCATCTTCAGGGCTGCCGACGGCGGGATTCGAACCTACTATCTCCCGAATACAAGCTCACAGCTGCGCGCCCCTAACCGCACGGCCAACTCGCTCGGTGATATAGGTTTGGGCACGTCCAAGACGACACGTTACGGTGGCACCACCGACTGTTACATTTAAATACGGCTGTCGCATGACTTTTGAAATATCACTGTATATACAGCAATGTGACACAGATTAACTAATAATGGATTTGTTTAACAAAATAACATTATTAGTATAGTTGTCTGGGTCCGTGCATAATTGACTGGTCTGTATCTTGACTTCGAGGATTCGGGGTCCTGGCTTCGAATTACGGCCAGGTTTCGGAATTTTAATCGTGGATGATTAATTTCCTTGGGCAAGGGGCTCTAGATATTTGTGTTGCCCACAATATTCCTGCAACCTTCATAGGCCTACCTAATACAGAGCCATCCTAACATGTAGTTTCCTACACAGGAAAGAAAAACTAGTCTTTTGAGCTGAAATTTTGGGGTTTGATCCCTGCTCAATCCAGAGGTATTTTAAGGTGTTCAGAAAATTGTATCATCCATGTGCTGGAGATTTACCGGCACGGAAAAAGAACTCCCGTGGGCCAAACTTCCTGCTCCTTGGCGTCTCCGAAAACTGTAAAATAAAATGCATTATGATATACAGTTCAGACCTTACCTACTCTCGTTTGAGGTTGTACTTTGAAGGAGTTGCACCAGGTTAGTAACAGAGACATGAAAGTAGTAGTAGTAGTTAGAATAATTCGTACTAATAAATTTTTCTTGATTGCCATGTATTATAGACAAAAAAAGGCTACCGAGTATTTTATAATTACAGTTAACGTAATGTCCTGCACACGCTTTTATATTCATACGATGTTCTGCAATTAATAAAAAAATGCTAATTTTTCTCCTCGAGTCAAACAATTAACCTTTGCATTCTTACTACTAGCTAATTGCACAATCTCTGTTTTCACCTTCATTAGATTTCTTTCTTTCTTCTAATAATATTGAAATTTTGATTTTGTCTATATACTCCCAATCTATTCATCTTTCTCTGATTTTTATCGTTCCTTTGCAGTCTTTTTAGTAGGAATGCCACTTTCATATCTTCATTGAAATAAATGCTTATTTCTCTGGTTTCCTTGTCTTATGGCTTTATTATTATGTACCCAGCGAGTTGGCCTTGCAATTAAAGTCGCGTAGCTGTGCACTTGTACTCGGGAGGTAGTGCGTTCGAATCTCGCTGACCGCAGTCTTGAAGATGTTTTTCCGTGGTTTCCCATTTTCACACCAGGCGAATACTGGCGCTGTTTCGAAGTTAATGTCACGACGGTTTCCTTCCCAATCTTAGCTCTTTCCCATTCTTGAGTAGCCGAACATTTTCAATGTGTTAGTGCGACGTTAAACCAATAACAACAAAAATTTGTATTCCCGTCAACCACGCATTTTCCCCCTCTTATCTTTTTAAAAATATACGTTTATATTTTTATCACCTACTCTGTTCCCGTTACATTCTGTCTTTATTGCATACTACCTTTCTACGCGTATCCTTCGTATTTTATGTTGTTTACAATTAACTGTAGTTGCACAGTAGACATTCGTTATAGCGGCATCGATTTAAGGGAGCCCTGGTCTATAGCGTTAGGTATTCTGAGCTACTAACTTATTCCTCATAAGGAAAGTTGTTTTCAGCCTTGATAAGTACCACAAACATACTTGTGTCTACCTCGTATATACCGTCATGTTAAACTTAAGTTTGGATTACCGAGCTCGATAGCTGCAGACGCTTAAGTGCGGCCAGTATCCAGTATTCGGGAGGTAGTGGGTTCGAACACCACTGTCGGCAGCCCTGATGATGGTTTTCCGTGGCTTCCCATTTTCACACCAGGCAAATGCTGGGGGCTGTACCCTAATTAAGGCCACGGCCCAAGCAAACTAGACGATGGCCTAGTTACAACGAATGCACATGTAGACGACGATATTGTAAAGGCAGTGAAGAATAACGGTCAGAGTGACCATGGAAAGGAAGAAGAAGAAGAAGAATAAGAAGAAGAAGAAAAGTGTCTATCACAACAGCGAGTGATGCTTTAGAAGCCATCAAAGTTGTGAACATGTCCTACAAAGCTAGAGCAGGGTGCAGTGAAACTGTGAAGCAAATTATGAATAGAATGTAATTTTTAAAAATGTATATTGAGATAGAAAGAGAATATCCTGTCATTATTATTCCTAAATAAAGAAGCTTGGTGAAAACTGTACATACTGTAGGCATACTGCGCGATTTAAAGCTCTTTTATGAAATTCAATACCGTATTTCTTGTCATACGTCCTTCAGGTTTGCGCTCTAATGCCATTATTAAAAGTAAATATGAACACTCTTAAACTAAGCGTAATTAAGTTTTGTTCCATAACATTTTACACCTCACTCGATTCGGTTACAATGACACACGTTTAAAACGACACAATTTCTCAGGTCTCCAGGATGTCGCTTAACCAAGTTCTACTGTATTACTAATGATTTCAATGAATGAATACTCTCTCCCAGTTGCTGGTTGTGTGTGACTGGGAGAGAAGATTTTTTTTAATTTCTTTATTTCTTTATTTCTTAATTAATTAATTTATTTATATATTTATTTATTTATTCGTTCATTCATTCATATATTGTTGTTCGGACAATTTGTATAAAATTTATAGCACACACAGTACCTCACATCTTGAAGCGAACTGAATGCGACGAATGAAGGCAGTCATGTTTGTTCGTCTATCGCTCCCATTCTCAGACGGACAAGCTACATGTTCATAGACCTGTGATCCCAAGCTCGTGTACACTGTTGTACATTTTAAATCCCTGCGTTTATGCTCTAGAAGTGTTGTTTGTGCTGGTACAGCTTAATATCGGGAGATATGTATTTTGATTTGGTGAAATTGATTTGATTTAGCTTTTGTGTAAGTTGCAGTTGAAATTGTCCTTCGAGCGTGTCTGCAATGCCTGGAAGCCAACGGTAAGCACCAATTGTACAGTTAAGTGACTGAGCGTGGCCGTATAGTGCGACTCCGAGAGGGTGACTTGGCGTGACGTGTCAGTGGTCCATCGGTGGTAGTGGTCCCCATGTGTCTGCACAAACGATTGTTGGAAGAAGGTTTACTTTGTGTTCCAAAGGAACGTTTAGCCCTGACACCTACTCATCGCCGTGAACGTTTCCAGTGGTGTTGGGAAAGAGAACATGGGAGAGGCGAATGGAGACCAGCGCTGTTCCGTGATAAGACACATTTCTGTCTTGCGCAAAGTGAATGCCTTGTTCGCGTTCGTTGACGTGCTGGTGAGAGGAGCCATTGTATATTCGCACTCTCCATACGAGACCCATACCAAGGATTACGATATGCTGGACAATAAGCTATACACTCCGATAGTCTCTGGTATTCATTCCAGGGAGTATGTACTTCCATGACATTGTCAATCCTGTCCTCTCGACAATGCAGGAACCAATCTTCCAGTAAGGTAACGAGCGTCCTCGTGTCGGTAGGGCAACACAGCGTGCTCTGTACGGTGTACACATGTTGCCTGGCCCACTAGATCTCTAGACATCAACCTCATCGAGCGATAGGACAACGCCTGACGTCCGTCCCAGCCCCGCCTACGACCATTACTCAGTAACACCAGCGATCGTGAGAAATATTCCTCATTTGTAAGACAAGTTACGTGCCAGAACCGATGCATTTATGGCCGTTCATGGTTGTTTCAATGATGATAGTGTCTGCTACTGAGTAGTATTTAATGTTCTGGACGTTCCACGAAATGTACGTTTTGCTCTGTCAAAATTCCACCTCTAATAACCAACTTAAGGTAGATACGTGTATTCCTTCCTACAGGGGACCTTAAATGCATTTCCACTAGCGTAATGTTCATATGCTGGCGTTAACAGACAAGAAAGTTTCCTGGTGCTTATAGACAAGTACAAAGGGTGGAGGAAATTCACATTGACGAGATAAAGGCAGAGTTAAGAATGAACTCTAAAGATGAAGCTGTGAGTAGAATCGTCTTCAATGGTGGAGTTCAAGTGAAAGCAGACGAGGTAGCATTTTCGAGGAAGCTTGTAGTTTTACGTAACTGTTTGTGTAGTCATCATAGCCGCAAGCCCTCCATTTCTAGCAGAATTTCAAACTGAGGAGCATATATTTTTAAAATCCCAGAAGTTTTATCGGGATTAGAACATCGATCACCTTTATGAGGACCCAGTGATGATGTTACTCAGCTATCACGCCCCTCTCCATCGCAGGATAGAGAAGGACAGGCTTCCTACAAGTATAATGGACAACGGGTAAAACGATGGCCAGAGTCAGTTTTCAATTATTTCGTTGTAACAGAGGGAGAAGTGCAAGAGGCCACAATGCTAGTTGCAAATGAAGCGTCTGCATTTACTCTTACCCCCTTCCACGCCAATTACTCCATTAGATTAGGAGTGATATTTTCACGAAGAAAACGAAAATACAAGCGGACATGGAATTGATTATCATACCCTTCATCAGAGATTAAACGTCGAAATGCCCGAAAATTTGACATATACTGACAGAGGGATATTATATTTATTTCGTACTTATATTCAAAGTTGAAACTGCGAAATTTTTGCTTATTGTCAACACACACTTTTATGAGCTTGTCTATTTTATTGTAGAATTAAAGACAAAGCAGGAAGGAAAATATTCTTGCTGAAATACACCGTCGAAAAGTATATAACAAGGAGGCATCTGCTGTACTTCTACAGAATACTTAAAATATATAAAGAAGGTATTTCAAATATTTGAATGTACAGTACAAAGATATAATATAAATATTGCCATTAAAATTTTTGTCAATACTGTATGTTGCGAATGTTGTTAATAGATTCCGTTTGCTTTTTCCTTGCCTTTCTTTTTAAGATGTTTTACCTTAATCTTTAGTAAATTGGCATGGACGTTCTAAATATAGAGGAAGAATTGAGAAATATTTTAGAAGTATTAAGTGTCCTGAAAGAAATATATTCCTTACGGAGTCTGTATAAAATCGTCTTTCTGCCAGTACTGTTAACGCATGCGACGTAATATACAAATCAATATTTTGTTTTGCTTGCAGCTGTACTCTGCGATAGTTACTCCTTGCACTCATAGATCATTCATCCTCGGATAAATAAATAAATAAATAAATAAATAAATAAATAAATAAATAAATAAATAAATAAATAAATAAATAAATAAATAAATAAATAAATAAATAAATAAATAAATAAATAAACTTTCTTCTTAGGAGTTTAGAGTTGGACGCCTTTCCTGACGCCAAGTAAGCTTTCAGGTAAACTGTCTACTCCAGGATCAATTAAGATTCGAAACTCGGTTACCCGGATGGAAAGTCGGCAGCTAGACCATTACGGTATTCACATCTCCATGTAAATGAATAAATACCTAGCTCGTGTTTTCGATATTTGGCTAAATGTGTTCTATCAATTAACGAATTGGTAAAACAGTAGAAGTCAGGCCATGTAGGTATCAGAAGAAGCTTCCATATTGGACCGTCTTTGCCCACAGGAATTAACCCGGTACTCATTTCTGGTGACCCCTAGAGCCATAAGCCGCTGTAGAAGTCGGAGTCTCTTTTCTAAATTTTCAACATTCCGACGGGTGTAGAACCTGCTTCTTCCTCTACGAACAGAGTATGCCCTTTGCCGTCTCGGCTAGGCAGCACGTGGAGGTAAAGAGAGTATGACACGCAAGGACGAATGTGTAGGCGAGAACGACAATTGACAGCGATGAACGCTCCGTGCGGGCAGTCCGCCAATTACGGTGACTAATTAGTCAGTCACCAAAGTGCTAAGTCATTGCCGGACCAGCTGTCTGTCGACACTGTAATGGCCACACAATTAGTCAACACGATCGCCACTTCTTGTCACCAAAGATGAACAAAAGCCACTTCATTGACGATACAATTGAAAGCTCCATTCTCCAATGTGTACGCTTTTATTGCTTTCTTGTGGCATGATGTCCAAACCTATTACATAGATTACTAGCCTTTTTTCTTACCGGGCATTCTCAGATGGCCCCTCCATGTGTTAGAAAAGAAACGTTATGTTACCAGAAGACTTAAGTCCGAAAGGCATTCTTTAAGCGAACAGTACAACGATAATACAGGGAGGAAGAGTTTCAAAATGATATTTATTTGAATAACCCACTACTGAATACGTTTCCTTATAATGAACCTACCCGCCCCGCTCTTACGGCACTACAACCCCGATGGGCCTTGGCCTACAAAGCGATCACTGGTCAGCCCGATGACTTGCAGATTACGAGGTGATACGTGGTCAGCGCAACGAATCCACTCGGCCGCTCTTCTTGGTTTCTAGAACCGGGCCACTATCTCACCATAGGATAGCTGCCGGCTTTCAGTGCCGGGAGTGTCCGAGGACAAGTTCGGCTGACCAGATGCAGGCGACCTGCGCGTCGTGATGAGGATGAAATGATGATTAAGACAACACATACACCCAGCCCCCTTGCCAGCAAAATTAACCACTTATGGTTAAAATTCCTGACCCCGCTGGGAATCGAACCCGGGTCTCCTGTGACAAATCATTCTCACATAGGCTGAGTAGACTGCAACATTGTGCTGTTGTGTCCCTCATGAACGGGACAATCAATTAGCATGTGCATGAACACATTTTTATCGATCCCTCAAGTTATTCTTCAGATTCTAAAGCACGTAGGTTGATATGCGGCCTTCAGAGGCTTTTCGTGACGCACTCTCTTCCTGACTCTCTGTGGCCTTTTGAAGTTTCATCTTCTTCGCATTATTGCTGTTCTTAATGTGTCCTGTTTCCTCTGGTATAAAAACTAAGCTAAATGAAATATTAGATTATTATTCTAAAAGTAGACTCTCAGACGTTGCCAGGATCATTTCCAAAGCTACCCTTCATAATAGGGATGTAGGCAGAGAAAGTTCGCGCCAGATAGCGCTCGTGTACTACTGGGTAAGCGCAAGGCGATCGTCTTATGTTTCTCCCAGTCAGCTGCGAGTAATGTATATGTGACCGAGTTTTCTGAGCTAAAGCCGATTGCATCTTCTCTACTTTTACTCGAAGACTATATTAATTAGTTGTATAGGTATATCCCCTAGTATATTACGGAAGATTTTCAGCGTTTAAGCGTTTAACAGCTGCAAAATGAGCTACGGACCAGAGACGCTAAAACTAGCGGGAGGAAGGAAGAATTAGTACGGTACAGCGGAAATTAGAAAATTATAACACCCTTTATTATCCAAATAATGAATAGGAGTCAGCATGTCTTTTCCTAAAGATTACAATTACTTCAGTATTGTACATTGATAAATATATAAATATACCTCCACAAGACTTAAATCATAAATAGAGATTTAAATACGCACTTGCTCCCCTTGCTTATAGACTTCGATTCATGTATTTTTTTAAGGTTGAAGGTTTTCATGAAACTGCAAATACATCCTTGTCCACCGCCAAAGGCATGTTAACTTCTTGAGTTTCCCAGTGCCGGTTCCTTTGAAGATTTGACCATCAGCCATAAGGTGAAGATCATTAGGCCTATCACAATTTTCATTTGATGGATTATTTCGTATTTAGAAAATCGGAAATAGATGGAGCCCCTGTTTCCAACTACAAATCATTGTGTTATGCTAGATACAGACTTTTCAGTGAAAAGTTTGTTTTGTTTATAAAATGTTAATTTCAATCGGATGAAATTCTAAAATGCAGTGCTGTGAAATCCGAGTACAGAAAACATAAGACCTATAATGTGAAGCTTATTTTAAGAGTACCTGGTGACATTATAGGAGGGGAATATGAATGTTTTGCTGGAGCAGGCCCCAGGGCATGTTGTAAGCATATTGCAGCTGTAAGCTACGCATTAGAGCATTTCCCCAAGACTATTATTCATTGTTCACAAACATGCAGCCAAAATTTATAAACTTTTCAGCATCCCCCTACCAAACGGTTGAGGCCAGTTAGCCCTATGAAAGTGGAATGTTTGTCCTTGAAACAAGTTTTGATATTATAATCTTAGTTACACCAGTTATAACACTAGTCGAGGGGTATTTCTGTCTAAAAACAAGGGGGCTGTTTTCAAGGACATTTTCTCTATCAGGCCAAATTTTCAACTCTTTAAATTGGCAGTATATGAAATGAATCCAAACATTAAATATTCTCCCAACAGTAGTTTTATGGATTCCGAAGTTAAGGCCTAGTTCCTTGTCAGATTTGTCGGTCCTTAGCTTCATAACTGTCAAGAAGAAACAGTCTGGATTCAAGAGGGAATATCTGTAAATTGTATCTGTTTTCTCCCAGAACAGCAAACGCCAAATTACAATTTTAGACGTCTACAAACCCTGTATAAAGCAATATGGCATCAGAATTACGCATTGTTTGCTCTACAACCAAATTACCTATAGTATTTGTTTGAGTGCTGATGTCTTTGAAAATGGGAGTCACAAATGTTACATTCACTTCTTCGGGTATAATTAATTATTTCTTCCCGTACTTCAAAGAATGTGATTTCTGCAGATTCCGATATTGTAGGCTTATCGTGGTAATCCGGCAATTTTCGGGGGTATGGCCTCTTCCTTATTTTTGTTGTGTTCATGGTCCACGGAAAAAGCGATGGAACACCGCCCGGTTTTAATCTTGCTCTTTCACCTTTAAATACAAACGCATAAATTCGGTGGTTGTTATCGAAATGCCTACTCAGTTTACAGGTAGAACATAGGAATTATTTCCCTTCTTAAGTCGCACTTACCCAACAAAGTTTTCGTGAAGTCACCGGGTTGAAAATAATGGGAACACGCTTTAATATTTTCGATCAGATTCTTGTTATAGAAATGTTTCCTTCTAATAACCATTTCTCTATTTTGTGGAAACTGGTGAAACGAAAATGGGTTTCCCTGATTTTTGCAAAGAGGAACACTGCAATAGCTCGGCATAGTCACGAAAATAACAATTTAAACAACTTAAATTCGTGGATATTTAGCGGCATGAGTACACAGGACACAAATAAAGAGCGCATTGCGCTTACCCAGTACAACAGCAGTGCGCTCTATTGGTTCTAGTTCTATACATCCCTATTAGCAAACAGCTTTTGGTCTTATACATTTCTCACGACCGGCACTGATATTTTCCTTTATCTTTCATTTTATATGTGAAAAGTACAGTATATAAGAAACAAGTTTGTAAATATTCTAAATATATTTTTTCAAAGCAAGATACATCCAAGTTGCATGTTTAAGGCTTTCTCTGAAGCCCACCTCCTGATGATTTTTGGACGAATTATAGCTAAGGTCTAGCGCGTCCTTGTCCTAAACTTAAATACCAAATTTCACGAAAATTCGCCAACCCATAGTTCCGTGATGCTGTAACAGACAGACAGACAGACAGACAGACAGACAGACAGACAGACAGACAGACAGACAGACAGACAGACAGACAGACAGACAGACAGACAGACAGACAGACAGACAGACAGACAGACAGACAGACAGACAGACAGACAGACAGACAGAAGAAAACGGTATCAAATTTCCGTATGTGAAAAACAAATGATCATAAGTATGTCTTATATGTCTCTCGGTGGTGGTCATCCAACAACGGTTGATAACTTCACATGATCACCAGACATAAGATAAAACCTGTAGGGTTGGGAAGATCGGAACAGTCAGCTGTTCCGGAACATTTGGAGCTTGAGGTGGAGTGTTTCGGTACAGTGTGCCGGCACACGGCACACGGGACTGTAACTGCGCAGTAGAGAGAACTCCGTGAGGCAACATGACATGCTCCGCGTCAGCGGGAAAGTGCTGCTGTATCGGACGTGCTGTGTGTAGTAGTTACGGCAAGCATAAAGCTGCACGGAACGTGAAGGAACAGTCGGAACGCTGAAATTCGCACCTAATATTCACGTTTAAAGGCTGCTTTTAGGTTAAGAGTTTTTCGGTCAATATGAAAGATACATAACACGGTTACAATGGCAGTACAGGATATTTTCACCAGTTGAATGTATCGGCCTGTACTGTGAGTAATTAGGGCCAGGATAAAACTTCACGGCACGTGAAAAAGCAGTCGGAACTCTGAATGAAATACGCTCCCAAAGAATCATATCTAAATGTTGTTTTTAGGATAATAATGTTTTCATTGATCCTGAAATACATCTATCACAATCACACTGAGAGTACCTGTATTTAGAAATGTCACAATGTTATTTTCACCAATTAAAAATATACTCGGACAGTTGAAGAAACATTCGTCAGTACTCCATTTACATACACGATATACAAGTAGAACACGAAAATAAAAACTGTGGGTTGTTTAAGTTTGAAATGTCTTGTCATTGTGCCGGATGAAGATCCCGTTTCAGAAAAAATAGAAGAACATAAATTGCATTTCACTCTGTCCGGTTTTATTCTAGTAAAAATGTCCTGAACAGGACTCCGATGTGACATTATGCAAAGTTTGCCGTCTTTCATACGGTTATATTACTAGGCTTCAATGAAAACACTCTTACAAAACAGATGAAAACAAAACACATTACGTTATTCGGATGTACCGAAGGGCAGTTGCTGGTGTACCGGAGCTCACAGAACAAAGAGGATGTGACCATGAGACGGAACACGGAACACTCCAGCACAGGGAGGCACACAGCCGGTATCGACAGTCAGCTAGTAGGCGAAGGGCAGTGCATAGTGGCGCTTCTGACGGGACAGCGAATCACTGTCTCGGTCTCGCTTGAGAATGTTTCGGAACAATTGACACTCGGTGTCCGGAGCAGCGGAACATAACTGTGCACCGGCACACTGTGCCGAAACAAGGACATAGTGCCAAACCCTAATAACCTGCACGGTTGATAGGTAACATTGTCTGGACATCTATCCATACTTCATATCACAGCCTGCACGGTTGCTAGGTTACACTTCGTCACATATTGAACCATATCATAATATGCTTCTATTTATTTATAATAACACTGTGGCAAAATTTTATTTAGCGCGCCCTACAGTCGCGGGGAGTTAAAGAAGTTACCCTGGATGGCCGTGAGAACCCCGCATTGCTCCGGAAGGAACGATTTCTTCGAGTTGAAATTGAGCCCGCAAGCCGTGATTTCAATCATGTAGACCCTTACTATACCACCAGACCCAAGCGCAGCAACCTGGA
Organism: Anabrus simplex; assembly: GCF_040414725.1. NCBI lineage: Eukaryota > Metazoa > Arthropoda > Insecta > Orthoptera > Tettigoniidae > Anabrus > Anabrus simplex. The sequence continues at coordinate 290,810,561 of NC_090269.1, forward strand.
GGGGGTGAGATTTAAACGAGGGGATGTAGAGAACAATTGTCACAGGTTAACAAACTTCTTTTTCCCAGGGCTGGAATAATTTAAATTTCGATCAGTTAATCCGCCGCTATGCTAAATTCCACAGATCTGTCACCACACTTATTTAAGATCAGAATTATCGAGTGCCAAGAGTCGATAATATTATTTACTTGTGCTGGATTGAGAGAGGTCATATTTACAGCAGCGGCCGTTGGCATCTGGATGGCTCTAACAAAGGAAAACGGATTGTCAGACGGGGCTTTCCCTCGAAGCCAACGTCCTCTTGAGGCTATAAATTCTTTGGCAAGAAAGGAAGCACCTTCATTCTCTCACCTGTATCTTGCTCATTCGCTCACTTGATTCTCATTGTTCACTTGTGTCTCAGTCGGTTCATTCCATTGATACTCACTTGACGTTCGCTCATTGAGTCTCAGTCGCGCACTCTATATCTCATCGTCTTATTAAACCACTGTTTTGAAACGCCAAGTGTGGCGTGGCGTAGTTCACGAGCATATTAGAGATATTTATTTGTAAAACTGTTGTAGGCTAATGTACAGACAGCGTGAGTTAGCTCACAAGACCTAGTGTCGATAGTAAATATTATAAGATGTTTCTTAACGCATACGCGAATTAGGTATACCATGTGCGATTCGTTTAAGATATAACCGCTGTCGAGGACTGATTTCAATCGGGATTGTTCCCTTTAATTAATGTTGTACAGATTGGACTAATCTCAGCGTGGAGGCTATAGTCAATAGCAGCCAAACACTAGGGTTGTAGTTGTGTGTACGATCACGCTAAGCGGTGAAGTAGATGTTCTGACGTAACTCCATAATTCCAGACACGACCAGGATCAATCAGAAGACAATCATGAAGTATCCAGGAGTCGTGCAAAGGACCTTGATCCCTATGCTGTGAGGTGTCATAATGCGCCAGGCACGCATGGCATAGCGGTCATGTGATTCGTCGCTGATGGTGAAGTTGCTGCTAAGTCCTCTTGTTCTATAATCTTTATTTATTTATTTATTTCCCTCCAGATCTTACAGTGCATTACCTATTCGAACTGTATTGGAGGAAAACAATAGTACAACCAAACCTAAACAAGCTCTTTCCATCCACTCAACTTAGATAATAAACAATAATCATAATAAAAATATTAATACCTTCCATCTATTCCAGATGGATCCAGGCACCAATTAATGTTGGCATTAATTTTAAAATAATCGGCATGAGCAAATAAAGAAACAAAATAGAATAAAATGTATTCAAATTATATGATCGCCAATACGGCAATACGGCACAGGAAGTGTAACCTTCCTTCCTCTTCTGACTGAAATCGCAAGCCTTTATATATACCACACCTCAAACCATGCACTCTCTCATCGTACTAAAGTTTGCTGATGCAGTCATAACATTGCGTTATTTGCTGAGTTTGTGTACATCATTCTACTCGGGTTTCAAATTTATACTTGTTCTACTTTCATGTCACCGCTCGTCATTATCTAAAATTCCACATCTTACCATTCAATATTTTCAAGCCATATTACAATGAATTCAAATATACCTCCAAATCAACCTCTTAATCACACAAAACCTTAAACCTCCCATACAATATCTTAACCAACCTACATTATTTCACCAATCTCTATAACTTAATCACTCCTGGTGACCACCACCCCAATCTTATTTAAAAAAAATTCCATACAGCCATATCTTACCATTCAAACATTTCCAAGCCAAACTCCACATTAAATTATACTCCACTACTTCCATTTGAATCTGATACAATTATAATCACACTATACCTTCCAAACTAATTATACTTGCACACCATTGCCTAATTTTCATTAATTACGAGGGCAGATAAAAAAATAAGTAGCACTTCCCAGTTATGGCCATTTATTACACCGCCTATACAACAGCAATACGTCTATAACGACATAGACTGTAACGTCACTTTTCAACAAAGTTTCCAAGAGACTCCAAACAACATTTCTGCGAACGCACAACCAACTTGTCGATGCCGGATGCATAGAAATTTCCTCCAGTGTTCTGCAACCACTCGGAGAGAGCGGCCTTCACCTCACCATCGGTCTGGAAACTTCGACCACCGAGCTCCGTTTTGAGCTTACCGAACAGATGGAAGTCACACGGTGCTAGGTCGGGACTGTAAGGAGGATGTTGCCAGACCTCCCACTTGAAACGTTGCAGCAGTTTTCTCGTTTGGCGGGCCTTGTGAGTTGTTGCGTTATCGTGCAACAAAATCACACCGGCGCTCAATTTCCCCCAGCGCTTCTCTTTAATCACTTTACGCAACCGGTGCAACGCTTGACATTACGACGCCGCGTTGATCGTCGTTCCTTTCGGCATGAATTCCACGTGCAGAAAACCCTCCATGTCAAAGAACACTATCGCCATAACCTTACCGGCTGAAGGTTGAACCTTGGCCTTCTTCCGTTGTGGTGATGAGGGGTGCACCCATTCCACTGATGTTCTCTTCGTTTCGGGGGTGAAGTGGTGGACCCACGTTACGTCGCCTGTGACGATTCGCCGCAGAAACCCTTTGCCGTCGGCGGCATAGCGTTGCAAATATGCCAGAGAGGATTGGAAACGTTGTCCTTGTGCTCATCGGTGAGAAGACGTGGGACCCATCTTTGACACAGCTTACCATATCCAAGGTCCTCGTGAACAATGGCAAACACACTGCCATACGACATGTTCAGCTGCGTCGCGATTTCTCTCAGTTTAATGCGCCGGTTCTGTCTAATGATCGCATTCACACTGTTGACGTTTTGCACGGGTCCTGGACGTTGCGGGCCTGCCTTCGCGATGGTTGTCCGTGATATCCGTGCGTCCGGCTTCGAACTGCCGACGCCACTTTACGATACCTTGCCGGGAAATGGCCCGCTCCCCATACACAGCACTAATTTCACGATGAATGTCCGTGCAATTCTTCCTTTTGGCCCATAGGAATCGGATTGTCGCACGCACCTCATATTTGGAGTGAACGTCCAGTTGACGCGCCATTGCATTTGGCCGCTATTCACACAATTCTAGACGGGACACCACAGCGACCTGCCTAACAGACGTGTGGGCAGTGTCTGACCCTTTCTCCGCTGTGCCCACGTTTGCTATACACGGCGCGCTGCTGCCGCGCGTTAGTGCAACTAACCTTTTGATCCAGCTACGTACAAATCAGTCTTTACAATCACTCTACATAAACCTCCAATCCATTCTCATAATAACTTACACTCCCAGTATACTTAACTTTACCAGACTTTCATTACTTCAACCACACTATACCTTCCAATCTAATTATACTTTCTCAACTTGTTTTAACTTAGTCACACTCTACAAACCTATCAAATTTAATTTCATCACTCACCACCTTTCATTATTAACAATCACTCTTTACATACCTCCTATCCAACCTCAAATTAACTTACACTTCAGATACACTTAACTACTTTAACTTGGTACCCTTAACTATATTTACGATCGCTACAGACCTCCAATTCCTTAACTTATTTTAACTTAGTCACACTCCACAAGCCTACCAACACAACCTTCCATTATTTACAATCTCTCTTTATCACTTAATCACGCTCCACCAACCTCACCACCCCTGATTTTTACAATCACTATATACAAACCTCCAATCCAATCTCCAACTTTATAATCCTTACAAACCTCCAATCCAATCTCACATTATCTTGTAATCACACTATACCTTCTATTCCAATTATAATTCTTTAACTTATTTTAACTTAGTTACACTTCACAAGTTTACCAAATATGACTTCATCACTCTTCACAATTCATTTCAAATACACTTAACAATCACACTCCACAACCTTCCAAATTTAACTTCTTAACACTAATTATTTACATTCCCAATCTACCAAATTTAACTTACTATACCAGACTTGCATTATCTCACCAATCTCTGCCACTTAATCACTCTTAGCCAACTTTACCACCTTTCATAATCACTCTTTACAATCCTGCAATATTAGTTTTTTTACTTCTCGTTACTATGCCATCATCACTTTCTTTCCCCACAGGTCCTTTAAAGTTAGACTTTTCCCTTTGGTCATAGTCTTTCTTCCTTTTGCACCCTTCCTCGAACCTTCATTTCTCACTATGCCTGAGACAACTTGCCATTTCTTGAGGTTTTCCTGACCCAACAATTCCTGCATCATTTCTCTTGCTGCTTCCCTAACTGCTTCGACACACACTTCTCTTAACACTATTTTCCACGGCATTTTCCTTTTCACCATGCCTGTCTTCTCCGGCAGTGCATTCTATTGCCGGCCTTTATTACAATCTCGTCCCCATCACTTCTTCCTGCTTCAGTCTCTCTTCTATTACCCGTAGTTTCGTCACTGACCGAAATCGTAACCATCTCCCATTGGTTACCACCAATTTCTGTCCCCTAATGTGCGCTCTTAGCTCTTGATGTGTGGCTCTCACTAAATGTTTCTTTAATATTTTAAAATTCTTATTCCCTTCTCTTCCCATGTCTCCCTTAATCCAAATTTTTTCACTCTGTAGATTTCCCGCGTTCCTTATCATTATTTCCGCCATCAATGTGAATAACAACTTCACTTTTATAGGCCTGTGTCCTCTCACTTTACGCATCCTTTCCGCATCATCTATATCCATTTTATTCTGGATGACCTCCACCACTTTGTAAATTGTGCCCACTTTGTCCTCTCCCTTTTCATCAGGTACACTATCAACATTTCCTCCTGCGTTCCTGTCTCCTGGCTTATACTTCTATCTTCAGATTCAACACCTCCTCTTCCATATTTTTTATTTTCTCTTTTAGTAACACAATTTCTCCCTCATTGTTTCCCACTTTGGTAATTGTTTCTTCCATTTTTCCTATATCCATTGCCTAATATTTTCGAACTCGTTCACTTGTTCCTGTAACATATTTTTGATCTGTTCAGACGGGCAAACATATTCCACAACCTCATTTACCACTTTCCTAATGGCTTCCACGTCCTCCCAACTCATGTTGCCACTTGAATTCGGGCCGGAGTTTACTTCCACACCCCCAATAACTAGCAATAAAGTTATTACCGCTGCCACCGACATCACCTCACCTTTCGTTCCTATTTCCACTTTACCTCTCTTTGTTTTGGTTGTTTCCTTCTTTCTTCTCCCCTTCCGTTTTCCGATAACGACCCAATATTGTTCTACACCAATCATCTTCCTCGTCACTCTCCGATCACAGTCCACTCCCACCACACCAACATACTCGACCCAGTACGTCCGTACCCGTTGCTTGCTTAGGCTAGACTGTTTTTTTCTATAAGCATCTGAAGTAATAACTTGATGTACTAGTTAGGTCCCTATTATCCAAGTAAATTAAGTGTTAAATGTAAGCCGGAGTAAAATTATATACGTTCAGGGCTGTATCCATGTTAAGGCCCCGAGCTAAGTGTTATATATAAATTAGATGGGAACAAGGGACAGAATAGGATACCGTAGGTGTGTGTATTAGTTGTTAGTATTTTATTCCTGTATGAGTTGATTTTGGATGGAGTTTTTGGGCAGATTCTTCATAAATACCAAATGGGCTGTACGGTATCAGCGTTGCGATATTAAACGAATTAGACTAGAGACAGCGAATGTTCGGATGTTTCTATGCATGACGCATGGATTTTCAGCTGCAAAGAGTTGAAACGGGAGAGCTTCCAAAATCGAAAGTAGAATAATGTCTGCAAATGTGGTGGCAGGCAAATTCATGAACGTAGCGGTCATCAAACCAAGGATCCTTTTTATGTTAGGCTAGAATTACCGTTAGATATTTACGGGGCTGAAATAATAAGAGAAAGGCTACGAAAGCCACGGTGCTTTATTTGGAGCCATAATTTATATATATTGATAAGCCAGCCTGTTTTATGCGAGAGAATGTGTTTGGCTGTGAGCTATACTTGTCTGAGGATTTCGTGCTATTGTGTAGCACCAAGAAGGTCGGACAGGCGCCGGCGTGATAATTGCTTCCCCGGTAAGAGGATCCCTCGAATCAGCTGTAGGCTGAGGGCTGAACGTAGGGAGTGAAAGTATTCACAAAGGATACTGTTACTTGCGTGAAATGCCAAACCACGAAGCCCGATTACTTAGTTTTGTTGCTAACCAGCTGATCTCCCCCGCCGTGTCGAGTTATGCTATAATGTGTCTGTGTGAGACATGCAGTCTTCGGAGCCTGGATATGTTGGGATCGAGCCCCAACGCCTCTATCAACCTCGGTGCATATTCTGTGTGTTTTATTTTGCAGGTGTGATTTGTGTATATTTGTCTTGTGTTGTTTATTGCTGTGTCCAGTGTATTTACTTGTGTTGTGATGTTGTCCTTGGTTGATTAACGGGGTGACTTAGCCCGATGGCTAATTTTGGGGAAGTAAGGTTCTGTTCTTATCCATTGCTCATGGGTACGGACAGATATGATTAGAATCTGTGTTGTTTTGGATCTTTAATTTAGACGCAGTCCTGAATAAATGTTTTATATATTTGTGTCCGAGTGATCAGAATGTAGCCTACATATGTAAATTAGGATACTTCTATCAAATATCATGAACGGTTTTAGATCGAGCCTTCGGACAAAAAACTAGTGGCTTAACGAGGCAGTCGACGTAATGGAATAACGTAACTCATGCATATTTCATGTAAACATGTTTTCCTATTTCTCGGGTTCGTTACCCGTTTTCCTAATTTATAAACGTTTATTGACAATGTAAATGCATGCAAATTTGCATTTCACTTTCCTTGACCAAAGTGGTCGGTTCTTCGTTTTGTTTGGTGTTTTTGAATTATTTAATATGGTTTTAATTCATGTTTTTTGTTTAATAAATCTATTCTACCCGATAACCAGCGTTCTCATTCACTAGATTTATATGTACATATTCCAGTCCATATACTTTTAGTATATTTTAGTAAGTAGAGATTTTATTGCATACATCCGGACGTACCACGTGCTTCTACCCTCCGCTAGGCCTAAATTTAAGACATAATACGGTACAATATGTCAAAATTAAACTCAACACAAAGGTCATGGGTTCAATGTTGATGAAAATATAAACGAAAATACAGTAATTGTAATATTCCTGTGTATTGTACATTCAAACGATTTCTTTGTATATTTCAAGTACTCTCCAGAGGTACAGTAGATGCCTCCATATTCCATACTTTTCTGAGTTATGTATTTTACCAAGAATAGTTTCGTCCCTTACTCGTCCGCCTCGGGTGAATGGTCAACGTACTGGCCTTTGGGTTTGAGGGTCCCGGATTCGATTCCCTGCCGGTTCAGGGATTTTAATCACTTCTGGGAGACTGGGTGTTTGTGTCCGTCCCAACACTCTCCTCTTCATATTCACACAACACAACACACTACACTACCAACCACAACAGAAACAGGCAATAGTGATTACATCCCTCCATGTAGGGTTGGCGTCAGGAAGGGCATCCGGCCATAAAACAGGGCCAAATCCACGTATCCGACGCAGTTCGCACCGCAATCCCACAGGCGTGGGAAAAGCGGTAAGAAAAAGAAGAAGTGTTTCCTTTCTAATTTGTCTTAAGTTTCATAATAAAATAGACTAGCTCATAAAAGTACATATTGACAATAAGCCAGATATTCAGAATTTCAACTTTGAATCTCACTTCTAAGTATAAAAATATCCCTCTGTTAGTAGATCTTGAACCTTTGGGTATTACTTAATTTTAATCACGGATGGATTATAATGACAAATTCCACGTTTGTCTGTCTGTATTTTCGTATTTTTCGTGAAAGTATCCCACCAAGTCTACAGGAATAATAGGCATGGAAGGGGTAAGAGCAAAGGCATACCGATAATAAAACTAGTCTACAAATTACTAAAATACTCGTTATGCAGGGAGTGCATGGTACACCCCTTTAAGTATTTGTAAATAATTCACAATGGTTGACCTCACGAACAAAATGTGTCTCAATACTTATGGGAAGAAATATTGTGAAAAGTTGAAAAGAACACCATAGTTTATGACTAGCTTTTGTGTACCCTTCGTAGAAGCGATACGTTTTTCAAATGCAGCAGTAACGCCATCTAGAGAAGGTGAGTGGTAACAGCAGAGATATAACACACCCTAACTAATAACAATTGTGTAATAATAATCATATTATTGGCTTTACGTCCCACTTAATACTTTTCGGAGACGTTGAGGTGCCGGAAGTTAGTCCCGCAGGAATTCTTTCACCTGCCAGTAAATCTACCGACACGAGGCTGACGTATTTGAGCACCTTAAAATACCACGGGACTGAGTTAGGATCGAACTTGCCAAGCCATTCATCCTTGCTAACAATAGTTCAATAGTATTATTGTTAAGGGGATTGGGATTTTGTAGGTCGTCACATTTTCTTTTCTTCCGGCTCGGTAATATGAGGACGTTCGGGGCCCAGGCTTTCGATCGCTCATTATTTATTTTTCCTCGACCATTCTACGAGTGACAATTCTTTCATGTTTTTCTTCTCATTTCGGAAGTCATCTTAATTTTCAAGTCAGGGCCACCCGTCCTAAGTCTACCTATTACTCTTATAGAACACATATTTCTGAAGCCAACACAACACCGGTTATCACGTTTCCATTCACTCATGTACATGTGGGTGAAGACCAAAAATCTGTTGGGCACTTGCAACTAATTAATAATATTTACACTGATCATAGTTACTTGGCATGTGGTATGTTTCTCTTGCTACTGCTCGTATGCGGTAGATGGTATTTTTGCTTCAATTTTAAAAATCTGACGTGGTCACAGAGTTAATTGTAAACGAAACGATTAGTGTAGTAAGTTCGTAAAGTTCAATTTCGAAAAGAATTAAAATAAAATGTTTGCGTTTCCTAAGTCTTATTAACATAACTTAAGATAGGTTGGGAAAGCCATTCAAAACCACATTAATAGAAATGTTCACTTGCAATTAGGGACTCGTTAGATTTCGGCCTTCAGATGGCCACGCCTGGTCCGTGGTCCGACAGCTCTGCACTCCGATTGACCAACCGAGCAGAGGAGCCGTGCTCTCGGCTCTACGGTGTCTCTATACCTCTGCATTCGGGAGACGGAGATTCACCAGTTGGCTGTCCTGAGAATGGTTTTTCGTGGTTTTGCCATTTTCCTGCTTTAAGGCGAATGCCGGAACAGCTACGTAAGTCCTCACCTTCTCCACACATCTCCTCCGATATAAATCTCCTGGTCTGAGAGACGACGTCACCGTCTAGGAGGCGCGCCTCCCCTTCAGGGGAGGAATGAAAACATTTAGAGTAGTAATGTAGTTACTAACTTAGTTGCAGAGTAGTACAAGTGGCCACGGCAGGTCCATGGTCCGACAGCTCTGCACTCCGATCGACCAACCGAGCAGAGGAGCGGTGGCCGTGGCTCTACCATGGCTCTACGACTCAGTATTCGGGAGACGGAAAGGGGCTGGTCCCCACCATACGACTGTCTTGAGAATGGTTTTTCGTGGTTTCCAATTCTCCTGCACTAAGGCGAATGCCGGGACAGTTCCTAGTACATGACACGGCCGCCAAATCTCTCACCTTAACGACAAATCTCCTTCTTCAATGCAAATCACCGTCTAAGAGCACACGCCTCCCCTTTTCTTCGGCGGAGGAATGACAATATTGAGAAATAGTAGTTTTCAACTTTAAAGGGGATGAACTCATGACCACTAACACACTTGGACAGATTCAGTTAAATAATACCTGCTGTCTTTTTTTAAAAATTTGCTTTACGTCGCACCGACACTGATAGGTCTCATGGCGACGATGAGGGAGGAAGGGGCTAGGAGTGGGAAGGAAGCGGCCGTGGCCTTAATTAAGGTACAGCCCCAGCATTTGCCTGGTGTGAAAATGGGAAACCACGGAAAACCATCTTCAGGGCTGGCGACAGTGGGGTTCGAACATACGATCTTCCGAATACTGGATACTGGCCGCACTTAAGCGACTGCAGCTATCGAGCTCGGTGCCTTACTGTCTTAGTAGTCCTCTAATTTAGTGAAAGGTATCGACAGGGAGTTGTGGCATTTAAACACCTCATTTAAGATTGAATCCACTATCTTACGAACGGAAGATCAAATAATATATTCTGTCGGATCCTATGCCCCTTACGAATGTCCCACAAAAGAAGATAGTTGAAAATGCATAGAATGCGTGGTCTATAGAACAGAAATTCCAAAACTTAACTGCATTCACCTCCAACAGTAATAAATTCAGATACCAGTAGATTGACCGAATGCTGTCACGATGACCGGAATTCTTCGGCATAAAACACAGCTGACATAGAGCATGTGCTTGCACAGAGCAGTCTCATTCGGCTGTTGTGAAGGCCGGATACATAGAGTAACTAGACGTACGTGCATGAGAGATTACTTTGACAATTTGATACGCTTCTTGTATTATTGTACGTGCATACAAGGTGCAAGCAGCATCTGTCCCATTATGCCAAGTTCTTCACAAGGAAGCTATTCTGCATCGACAGCAACAGTTGCTGGGAGGAAATTATTACAAGAAAAGCACTGCCAACTATTTCCTTATCGTCTGCGCTAGGTGTGCCTTCTGTTCTCAAAGAAGGTCAGAATAAGAATCGTTGTTTGTTAGATTATGAACCGGAGGCTGATTGGATCATTAGGGGGACCTATCCCGAAGTCAAAATTGTTGTTTTGGATGCCTTATTCTTCAAATCTGAATGTTGGTCTGTTTGATTGGCTGTCTTCCTACAAAGTACTAGGTAACCCAGAGATCTCCAATTTGGCAAGCGTGTAGCTGGTACGTTCCCATAACATATAGGCTACTTACTGTCACACTATATTAAAGGGGCCATGCAGCGAAAATATTAAGGAAATTACAGGAAAATGACCGCCTGGGAAACTTGAAAGGCAATACGCTGCCTAAATGATCAGTCCATTAATATGAGGAGACTATCAAGTGTACATACAATTCGATTTCCTCGAAGAATTTTAAAATATATTTTAATCCTACCCTAACAGTTTTTCGGAATTTTTTTGCATTTTTTGCTACTGGTTTAACGTCGCACTAACACATCGAAGGATTTCGGCGACGGTAGGATGGGAGTGTCAGGATGGGGAAGGTAGCACCAGTGACGTTAATTAAGGTACAGCCCCAACAATTGCCTGGTGTGAAATTGAGAAACAACGGGGAAACATCATCAGGCCTGCCAACGGCTGGATTCAAACCCACCATCTTCCGAATTGAAGCTCACATCTGACCCTGACTGTATGGCCAACTCGCTCGATTCTTTTGTGTGTTTTGGCGCCTGGTTTTTCCTATGAAAACCAAAATAACGGGTAAACCTATTATAGGGTTTAGAATTAAATCTAGTATCAAAATGCTCGTATGCATTTCCTTCGTCATCATCATCATCATTATCATCACCATCTGTTTACCCTCCAGGTTCGGTTTTCTCCTCGGACTCAGCGAGGGATCCCACCTCTACCGCCTCAAGGGCAGTATCCTGGAGCTTCAGACTCTTGGTCGGGGGATACAACTGAGGGGAATGACCAGTACCTCGCCCAGGCGGCCTAACCTGCTATGCTGAACAGGGGCCTTGCGGAGGATGGGGAAGATTGGAACGGATAGACAAGGAAGAGGGAAGGAAGCGGCCGTGGCCTTAAGTTAGCTACCATCCCGGCATTCGCCTGGAGGAGAAGTGGGAAACCACAGAAAACCACTTCCAGGATGGCTGAGGTGGGAATCGAACCCACCTTTACTCAGTTGACCTCCCGAGGCTGAGTGGACCCCGTTTCAGCCCTCGTACCACTTTTCAAATTTCGTGGCAGAGCCGGGAATCGAACCCGGACCTCCGGGGGTGGCAGCTAATCACGCTAACCACTACACCACAGAGGCGGACCATTTCCTTCGTAATTCTTAAAAGTTTGCCAGAAAATTGCGCATTTGGAACATGCGGCCGAGTGCCCTTTCACGAAGTCTGAAAATCTGTACGTAAAACGCACGGATCAAGTCTAATCTGCTTGGTTTACATATTTTCTTGCCTGCCATGGTGCCACGGGTAGGTTCATTATTCTCCAAGATAGGCCTATAAAGACCTATCCTCCTCCATTTGCCGTATGTGACTTCACAACCGACTGTAAGCGTAACAATTTGTTAGTGCTCGCCTTCCACTCTCTACGTAGGAGGGGCGAATTTCGTGCATCAGTCAATTTGCATTTAAGAGATCGCTTTCAGCAGATTTACTGACACATTAAAGAACTATTCAGGGCAAAATCGATTAAAATTTTATAAGCGTACACATTAAACCGAATATATACTGAATAAGAAATGAAAAATGTCCATTGAATCCGGCTCACTGCTTTCTCAGAGTAGGGTGTACGGTCCGTAAGGTCCCGGTTTCGATTTCTATCCATTCAATTCAATTAACTTTTGACCTAAAGGCTGGAACGGTGTTCACTCAGCCAGCTGAGCAGCTGCTTGATGTGGATGCAACGGACTCGGTCACGAATGTCAAGCAGTATCGCTGAATGAAGGCGGCACGACGACCACATGCACACAATAATTTACTGGTCATCTGGCTGGGTAATAGCCGCCTTGGTTAACCATATCATTATTATTATTATTATTATTATTATTATTATTATTATTATTATTATTATTATTATTATTATTATTATTATTATTGTGTCCGGTTCCATGGATAAATGGTAGCGAGATACCTATGGTCACGAGGGTCCTGGGCTCGATTCTCGGCCGGGTCGGGGATTTTAACGTTCACTGGTTAATTTCATTGGCTCAGGGGCTGCGTGTGTACGCCGTCCTCATCATCAGAGGTAGGTAGGTCCCAGCGTTACCAACCTCCGAAAATTGAAAAACCGTACAGAGATTCAAAATAAACCGTATTCTTTATCGTTAAACCGTGCAGTACTAATATTCAACCAAAATACACTACCGGTAATATTCAATAACATGTGTGCTATAATAGCAAGTAACAATAATATCGAATATGAATACTTAACTAAAACGTAATACTAGAAGTAAGAAAATGCAACACATAGGCTACACTTTGCCCTTTCTTCACTTGTTGGATCAGGACGTAGCCACTTCCTATACTCTCTATTCTCTCCCACGACTGCCTGTACTTTTATTTCCTTCTGGGTGATTTAACAGAAAGTTTCAGTTTTTGGTTGTCGAAGAAACTGCTTTATTTTTGGAATCACGCAAAAGAATTTGTAAGCACATCACAATATTATTAACAATTTTGACGAAATCAAGTTACCCATAAGATTTATAACTAGACGTTGCACTGTTACATGTTTAATGTTACACCACACTTCACACTGGTTAAGAAACGACTGACGGAGTTCAGAAGGTGTGGACTCATTCAAGAGTGTGACTGGGAACAAAATAATGTAGGACTACGAGATCCACAGTTGATAAAGGGTAATCCCGGCCGCAGAGCGAGACAGAAGAAGAATGCCACGTGTCAGACTATTCAGGCACTTCATTGGTTGATCTGAAACCAGTTCAAAGGTGGATCACAACATTCAAAGTTTGGGAGCCCCCAAGAGAAATGGAGGCCCGGTCATACTGTACATGTCCAGGAAATGAACTGCGTTCAAACAGGAGAAAAAAAAAATTGCATGCAAAACCTGAACATTTCGAATAATAAAAAATGTTTATTTAAAATATTTCGCAGAACCGTATCTAACGCGTACGGTTTGATATTAGAATTGTACACCGTGCATAGAGTGCTGAAAACCGTAAATGTACAGAAAAAACAAAAACAAAAACTCGTGTCCTCATCCCGAGGTGGTGCAGCTCTTTTCAGGCACACCCCCATTGGAGGTGAACTACATGTACCATTTGCACCACATACCAGCCCTCCTGCCATTCTTAAATTTCTGGCAGTACCGAGAATCGAAACCGGACCCCCGACGACTGCAGTTAATAACACTAACCGTTACGCTACAGAGGCAGACAAATGTACAGTTCAAACAGTATGGTTGGCAATGCTGTAGGGCCCGATCCTCATAAACGCGCATGCCCCCTATACGGCGTCAATTCTAAAGACCTAAGCCAGGTCTGTACAGAGCCCGCACGCAATTATTATTATTATTATTATTATTATTATTATTATTATTATTATTATTATTATTATTATTATTATTATTATATATTCTCTTTTCTTGAACCGGCCCCGTGATGTAGGGGTAGCGTGCTTGCCTCTTATCCGGAGGCCCCGGCTTCGATTCCCAGCCAGGCCAGAGATTTTTACCTGGACCTAAGGGCTGGTTCGAGGTCTACTCAGCCTACGTGATTAGAATTGAGGAGCTGTCTGACGGTGAGATAGCGGCCCCGGTCTAGAAAGCCAACAATAACGGCCGAGAGGATTCAGCATGCTGACCACACGACCCCTCGTAATCTGCAGGCATTCGGGCTGAGGAGCGGTCGCTTGGTAGGCCAAGGCCCTTCAAGAGCTGTAGTGCCATAGTGTTTGGTTTTATTCTCTTTTCTTCGTTCGTTCGTAATCTGTTTACCTTCCAGAGTCGGTTTTTCCCTCGGACTCAGCGAGGGATCCAACCTCTACCGCCTCAAGGGCAGTGTCCTGGAGATTCAGATTTTAGGTCAGGGATACAACTGGGGAGAATGACCAGTACCTCGCCCAGGCTGCCTCGCCTGCTATGCTGTGTGGAGGGATGGGAAGATTGGATGGGACAGGCAAGGAAGAGGGAAGGAAGCGACCGTGGCCTTAAGTTAGGTACCATCCGGGCATTTGCCTGAAGGAGAAGTGGAAAACCACGGAAAACCACTTCCAGGATGGCTGAGATGGGAATCGAACCCACCTCTACTCAGTTGACCTCCCGAGGCTGCGTGGACCCCGTTCCAGCCCTCGTACCACTTTTCAAATTTCGTGACAGAGCCGGGAATCGAACCCGGACCGCCGGGGGTGGCAGCTAATCACGCTAACCACTACACCACAGAGGCGGACTATTCTCTTTTCTTAAAAAACTTTTTATTGAGTTTCACTAGATGACTCTCTTAGAGAGGTGTTTAACGTTCAAACTGGCTGAAAAGCCCGAGTTACTTTTAGACAAGTATCAGAGTGCGTCGTGTAGACATTTTCTTGGCTAAATTCCTTCAAC
This sequence comes from Anabrus simplex, assembly GCF_040414725.1. Lineage (NCBI taxonomy): Eukaryota > Metazoa > Arthropoda > Insecta > Orthoptera > Tettigoniidae > Anabrus > Anabrus simplex. Next base: position 290,825,732 of record NC_090269.1, read on the forward strand.
ACTCCTCACTGTTTCCAACATCTCTCCTCCTCCCCTTTGTTCCATCTCTTAACTTTGTTTTTCATCTCCACTTTTTTCTTTTTCTGCATTTGATACATACTTTCCTACTTGTTCCATATTTCTGCCGTGAAGAGCGAGCGACGTATTGTGTTGGAGGTCCTCAACATTACTTCTTGAAATGCTTTTCCCGCTCTCCTTTGTACACTCGAGAGTACACAAGTAGAAAATGGTTGCGTCTCTATTGTGTTTTCCCTTCCTCGTTTGCATTGTGTAGCGACACGCAAACCTCAGTAGGGTCACCTTACCATGTGCGCCAGAAGGCAGGCAAATTCCACAATAAAATGATCACAATGAAATAGAATTTTAGAAGCAAGTTCTGTATATTCTTTTCGTTCGTAATCTGTTTACCCTCCAGGGTCGGTTTTTCCCTCGGACTCAGCGAGGGATCCCACCTCTACCGCCTCAAGGGCAGTGTCCTGGAGATTCAGACTTTGGGTCGGGGATACAACTGGGGAGAATGACCAGTAACTCGCCCAGGCGGCCTCACCTGCTATGCTGAACAGGGGCCTAGTGGAGGGAAGGGAAGACTGGATGGGACAGGCAAGGAAGAGGGAAGGAAGTGGCCGTGGCCTTCAGTTAGGTACCATCCCGGCATTTGCCTGGAGGAGAAGTGGGAAACCACGGAAAACCACTTCCAGGATGGCTGAGGTGGGAATCGAACCCACCTCTACTCAGTTGACCTCCCGAGGTTGAGTGGACCCCGTTCCAGCCCTCGTACCACTTTTCAAATTTCGTGGCAGAGCCGGGAATCGAACCCGGACCTCTGGGGGTGGCAGCTAATCACGCTAACCACTACACCACAGAGGCGGACTGTATATTCTTTTAATATTCGCTACCTCTGTACTTTTTGACAGTTTTCGAGTGTCAGTTGGCGAATATACTCTACAAGACGTTTCAAAAATACACGGCTTAATAGCTGCAGTCGCTTAAGTGCGGCCAGTATCCAGTATTCGGGAGATAGTAGGTTCGAACCCCACTGTCGGCAGCCCTGAAAATGGTTTTCCGTGGTTTCCCATTTTCACACCAGGCAAATGCTGGGGCTGTACCTTAAATAAGGCCACGGCCGCTTCCTTCCCACTCCTAGCCCTTCCCTGTCCCATCGTTGTCATAAGACCTATCTGTGTCGGTGCGACGTAAAGCAACTAGCAAATTTTAGAATTCGAATCCTCACGTACAGAGGAGACAAGTGTACAGTGTCTCTCTTCTAAACCCAGACCGTGCGTACGGTGTTTGTACTCTGCGCAACAGCAGCTGCTATAGCCCAACTTACGTAGCGCGCGGTCGCCCTGCTTTAAGGGTGTATACAATCTTATATGAAATCTTACCTTATTAAAGATGCTGGAAGTGTCGTCCTTTATAATGAGGGACTTTATAAACATCATTAGGATTTTCTGCACACCAATAGTGAAAGTTATGACTGTTCACACGGGCATTAAGATAATAATAATAATAATAATAATAATCCTATGGCCTCAGCTACCGTGTGCAGACATTTCAATTTGACGCCATCTGGCTGTCTGCTCGTCAATTTCGACGTTCCGTTTTACTCTAGGCCCCCACTAGATGGCAGACCGAGTAAACCGAAACTCTCTTGGGCGTCTATGGCTGAGATTTAATGAATTTTGTCGGCTAAACACCAAATGTGTCACCAGAGATCTTTTACATGCCGACATCGTACGACATGGAGTGTCGAATGGACTTTTTCCCGCCCTTCAAAAATCCGACTACCTCTGCCGGGTTTGAACCCGCTATATTGGGATCCGGAGGCCGACACTCTACCGCTGATCCATAGAGGCAGCTACCATTAAGATGAAACCAGGCCTCATCCGAAAAGAACACAACCTATGGGTTGCATAAACGATCATGCAATGATACCAGATACCATTCACAATATCTAATTTTTGTGCTGGATCAGCAGGTTTTAAACGATGGGCCCGTGTAAATCTGTACGGTTTGATGTGTAAAAGCTTTATAGCTCTGTGTGCAGAAGAAACCGAGACCCCTATTTGGTGTGCTAATTATGTGAGTGATTTATCCGGTGACCGTTCAAGATTCGCACCAGTCATCTAGCTTTTCCTCTGTTAAAATTGTTCGTGTGCGCGCATGTTTTGTATTGATCACTGAGTGGTGGTGGTGGTGGTGATTATTGTTTTAAGAGGAAGTACAACTGGGCAACCATCCTCTATATAACACTAATCAGAGGGAGAAATGGAAGGGATCCGACACTTCGAAAAATGAAAATATCGGCTAAAGTAACACAAGGGCGTGGAAATGAAAGACTCCCTAGCCCTCGCAAACCTAATAGCGTCGGGGTCGGAAAAGAACAAGAGTTGACCAAGAGAGATCCGATATGACAGATGAAAGTGAGGAGTCTGGCATAAGTAAGTGGAAGCAATGCCAGGACTCAGCTGAGGGCCCCGTGGTCACCAACCCACGCTCCAAAGTTCAGAGCCTCTGAGGCCCCTTTTAGTCGCCTTTTACGACAGGCAGGGGATACCGTGGCCGTTATTCTACCGCCCCCACCCACAGGGGGTATTGATCACTGACCCTGTAGTTTCAAATTTATTTTCAATTACGTGAATCTGTGCTAGTGAAAGTGGTACTTCATTAGGAAATTGCTGAACAAATACATCGCGTACCCGTTGGTACTTAAAATAAATTTTGTAAACGAAAATACGGTGTTGCAATAATAACTGTCACACCATGTTAACAGCTGAGATTCAGACTGGCGACTGATGCTTGCGAGGTCGAACACGTTCACGCTCCTTACAAGGTCAAGAAATATTCGCGCGCCTCCCCTACAGCTGCTTAGGTCTCCGAGAGGTAAATACGCCGCTGTACATAAACATCGGTTAGGAAATGCGCTCTTTCCGACCTTACAAGTGATGTTTAAATTACTCGCCTCCTACCATACTGCAGGTTTGTATTTGTCGTCACATTGAGTTACGAACACGCTCGAATATGCCCATTGTTGTACGTATTGTTTGAATGGACCATAACATTCTGCCATGAAATATTGCTGCATTCTCCACAGCAGCTGAATACAAAAAGGAATTTGCGTAATCCCACACAATGAAGTCCAACGGGTTGAAATCAGGTGATCGTGGAGGCCAAGAAAGTACGCGTCCCTTATTTATATACAGCTTTTCCCTTCTCTATATGCGAGGAATCCAATCCTGCAATTTTAGAACACACAGTATACCATCAGCCCTAATTCACACCGCGGATAGCTACAACTGGGTCTCTAAACAACAATTTAGAGGGACTTTTATTTTGATATTGGTTTTACGTCCCACTACACTGATATGCTGGAATTTTGTCCCACATGACTTATTTTACGCGTCAGTAAATCTACCGACACGAGGATGGAATATTTGAGCAGTTTGAGCACATCCAAAAACAACCGAACCCACAAACTTGAGCTCACAATTGCAGCGCTTCTGTCGTCGCAGCTACTTGGCTTGGGAGTTTAGAGAGAAAACTGCTGTAGTGCTTTTATGTTACGTCTGATAATAAAGCCGTTATTTTTTAAACATAAAATGCGCTGTTTCCCGGAAGACCCGCTCGGTGAAAAGCGACACATGGATAGCATTACCAAGAGCCGTACAGCGCATGCGGGCACTTGCAGAGTTTACAGTTACCATTGTTAAGTATGGCTGCAGAGTGTGTAAAACAAGCCAACTTATTTTTATTTTCTAAACATTCTTCCTCTTAGAGGCAGCCTAAGACAAATAACATAGTGAAACCACTTCATTAAACAATAAAGAAATTAAAAGTAAACAAGTTCATGACCTCAGTCTGGTGAACACAAATGGTGTCCGAGTATCATAAGGAGAACCCCTCTAAGCGCTTTCAGCTCTTTATGCATCTTAAACACCGTTAGGGAAATAATAATTTGTCTTTGAGAATGAAATAGTAATAGTGGTTATTGTTTATAACTAACCTAACCAACTAACCCCATGGCAATACAGCCCTGAAGGGCCTTGGCCTACCAAGCGATCGCTGCTCAGCCCGAAGGCCTGCAGATTACGAGGTGTCGTGTGGTCGGCACGACGAATCCTCTTGGCCGTTATTCTTGGCTTTTTAGATCGGGGCCGCTATCTCACAGTCAGATAGCTCCTCAGTGGATCTCGAACCAGCCCTCAGATCCAGATGAAATTCTCTGACCTGGCCGGGAATCCAGGCCTCCAGGTACGAGACAGGCACGCTACCACCTCGGGGCCGGCTTATTATTTATAAACATACTGTAAATAATTATTAATATTAATACAATAATAACTTCCGAGTTTAATTGTTTGGTTGTTGATACTTTGTGTAAATGAAATTTTCTCTGATAATGGCGTGTGTCCTCCAGGGAGGCCTGGTGTAGGTGACCTGTGTGTCTGAGAGGATGGGGTCCTATCTCTACTGAATTCTAATGCTTAAGACGGCACACACGCCCCCAGCACCCAAGCCATATGAATTAACCAATGAAGGTTAAAATCTCCGAGCAGGCCTGGAATCGAAACCGGAACTCCCTGGACCAAGGGCCAACACGCTAACCATTTACCCATGGAGCCGGTAATAATACCCTTTATTACTATTTACAGAACTGAGAAATTAACATAATACTCACACTCTTGAGAACAGCTCCTATACGGCTGCGACAATGGACACTTGTACAAGGTCAATTAACAGAGGATGCACGAACACACAAAACAATGTTCGGTGTCAGGAAAGAAAAGATGTGATGGCATTCCGCTCCATCTCCTTCCCGAGCGTGGCGAACAAGCGGGGAGATTGCCCATAGGAGAAACCCCGCATGCGTCGAAGTAAAGCATATCTGATCATTATATATGATCAATTTCAAGCACTTCGTATATTAGTACCCTTAGATTAGAAAGAGAAATAGAAGAAGACTGTAGATCTTATGTCACACTAACTACATGTTCACTTTTCGGAAACACAAAGATTGCAGAAATTTTGTTGCACAAGAGTATTATTTTTTCACATAACAGCAAATCTACCGACACGAGACTGGCATATTTAAGAATCTTCAAATACTACTGGATTAATCTGGAATCGAACCTGCATATTTGGGCTCAGATAGTCAGCGCTTTATCATTCTTAGACACTCAATAGAAGACTGTTGTCTTTACTGACATGATCATCGTCATCTTCATTTTTAAATATCTCAACCTCTTTTATAAGAAACTAGTGACTCACCAACTATAAGAAAACAATATCTCCTTCAAGATCACCCTCGGCAGTTCGCGAAGATGGCGTACGACATCCTCCAGACGTCCCCAAACACATGGAAACTCCTCGAGCGACTTACAAATATGACAGAGAATAATTCCACCCTCTGCCCTTAGAGTCTTTTGTTTAAATCGAGGGAGAGAGAGAGAGAGAGACATACAAACAGCCAGGGCGGAATTAAAGAAAGGGGGAGGAGAGTATCCGTGGTCTCTACTCTCATAATTGTCACGGAGACAATTGGACTGCCACCCTCTCATCCTTTCATCCGGATCAGGGAGCAATCCCTTTTGACAACGTCCTTGGACTAGAGCGCATCTTGCCACGAATTCGTGGTACAGTCGAAAACAAATATGGGAACAAATAAGGCGGTTTTTAACATGATAGCTTCAATAATATCTGACTAAGTATATCTGCAACTTAATTCGTGTGCTCTCATTGGGGTTTATAGTTTCCGAAACTAGAGATCCACTCCGACAGGATGAGGTTTCATTTGATCGGAAATGTGTGACAAAAGATAAAATGTAACACACGGTGAGCCTCAGTTAATTACTTTTGGTGGGGAACTTCGTTTGGTTAGAGCAATCCTTTCATCCTACTTAGTGACCCATCGTTGAAACACAACACTGTATCCGTGACACCAGTTCTTAAGATAATGAGGCCTAAATTAATACCGGAGGTCAGTTCCTTTCTCTTCCTTACATGTTCGCACATCTCCATACAGTCATTATTGTCACCCCACCTGCATTTGTTAGCACTCTTAGCTATTTCAAAAATTATGCCTAATACTCTTATCTTCAACATTCAAATCACAATTATTAGTGTTCTCACACTCATCAGAAGGTGGTCTTCTAGGGCCATATGAAGAAGACAGTGGGCAAAACATACACTTATTAGTAGGAGAATTCATTTCACTCACAGTTCTGGTATATCTATTACTTAAAACTTCCTTATTCTAACTATATTCACGGGTAATACTATAACTATAAACACAGTGAGATTGCTTCCTCTATTCAAGCTGGTGCTTCAAATAACTACGACGAGTAAAACACAAACAGAACGCTGAAATAATCTTCAGTTGTTACCTACGCTCGTTTAGCACCGGCGTAACCAACATGAAAAAGCAGCGGTAATATTATATAGTTTGTTAAGAAGGAAGCTATACGTTTCAGTGTCGACTTAGTTAATCAAACCTGAAAGCTTTTCAGTTTGTCGAAAACACATATATAAAACTATAACTTAACTGTAAAAAAAATACAAACCTTTAAACAAAGAATGACACATTTGTCTTAAAAGAACATCCTTAGATTCTATCAAATCACTTTAAATCTTGCGCCTACATGTAAAATATTGTTTATGTTGAGTGAACTATTCATTGATTATGAACTGCTGAAGTTATGTATAAATACGAACAAATGATGAGTTTAATTTATTGTTCTCCACTGTCACTTTATTAAATTATGGACATGTTTCTGTACTTAGCTGCTCTCGTCTGTTACCTTTAGCACTTGTGTTTGGACTGCAGCCAGTTTCGTAGCTCCGGTCTTGGTGCGAGTGAGGAGAAATTTTGTAGGCAGTAACTCTGGTTCGTGGAGAGGGGAGAGGAAGCAGGGGATAACGAAAATGCGCTGTACATTGACCCTGTACATTGGAGAAAGAAGGAGGATTGGGGCAAAAGTCATGGCAACTATTTTTTCTTCTTGTAGATATGTGAACGGATCACAAACATATATGTGTCCTGTAGAAGTTGTGCAGGCATAGTGTGTATGCAGAACAACAGATGGCTCTGTGATAGCTGGTAGTAGCACAGCGAGGACTGTGAAATCAGTCAGTTGGTAAGTGTCGTGCGAGATGGAAGTAACCCGTGTTGAGCAGCGCGCTTACATCAAAATAGCCGTTCTCCGAGGGAGAAATGCGATAGAATGTTACAGTGAATTAGTGGAAGCCCTTGGGAATAATGCTCTACCATACCGTACAGTAGCACGGTGGGTAGGAAAGTTTCAGCAAGGACGTGTGTCAACCAGTGATGAGCAACGTTCGGGACGATCTGTCATTGTGCGGACCGACGTGGCACGTGCCGTCATCGAGCAGCTCCTGGATGAAGACAGACGATGGACGCTACTGGAGTTAGAGAGGGCAAGTGGCATCGAGAAACGCACCGTCCACAGGATATTGCGTAATGAGCTGCAACTGCCCAAAATCGCATCGCGGTGGGTACCGCATGCACTGATGAAAGTTCAAAGGTGGGTGCGCTATGCAATATGCTCCGACCACCTTGCACGCTGGCAACAGAACGGCGATCAATTCTTGTGATGAATAATCGCAATCGATGAATTTTGGGCCAGGGCATACGAACCAGAACTGAAACGTCAGTCCGCGGAGTGGCAACATGCTCTATCACCAAGGAGGCAGAAGGTCCGTCAGAATCCTTCCCCAGTCAAATTGATCGTCGCGTATGACGTCATAGGTGTCATTGTTTGCCACTTTGTTCCACATGGCAGAACAGTGACCGCACAGTACTACAGGGACTTCCTGGTGCGACAGGTACGACTAGCGTTCGGGAGAAACGTCCAGATCTTGTGGACAGTGCAATAATCCTGCACGACAATGCAAAACCACATAAAGCAGAGGGAGTAAGGCAGCTACTGCGACTTTGGGGATGGGAAGAATTGGAGCACCCAAGGTACTCTCCCTACATTTCGTCCTGTGACTTTGATCTCATTCGAAAGATTAAGGAACCACTACGTGGTAGGTGGTTTCCAACACGAGAGGACATTGCTAATACTGTGCGCCAACAGGTGACCCGATTCACACATGGTGCGGCAAATGCTGAGGCAGATGGTATTCAGCGCCTCCCACATCGTTGGCAGCGTGTGGTGTCAGTAGCAGGGGACTACTTTGAGGGCCTTTAGGCCCAGGTTTGTCATGTCAACGTTATGTGTACTGTGTTGTCATTCTTTTGCACCGGGAAGGCCATATTGTCCTGTATGTTACCGTAATAAATTAGTGTGTTACGATGTTTCAGTGCTATTCATTGTCCACACATGTAGTTAACACCTTTACCTTTCGTTTGTATATGTCACATTTTCCAATCGGACTGGTATCTTCAAGAAAAAAATAGTTGGCACGACTTTTTCCCCAACCCTCGTATTTTTGTGTATTAGGGAGTAAATGTAAGTTTATGACTTTGATTAAATAAAAATTAAGAAACTGAATTAAAGAATGTGTTGCGAGATATTATCTAAATAATAACCTACTAAGATATCTCGACTAGCGAAGACACTGCGTAAATTGAGAGAATTTACTATAGATAAAAATATCCTAACCAACATTTCTGATATTTAAGTCAGAGTAGCCTCCTGTGGGATTCATTAAGCGCTAAAACATAAAGGGAAAATGTTGTCAGAAAATCAGTTTATTAGAGTGAAGAGGGTTTTATAATTGTGTGTGATCATTGACGCTGCTTTGATTTTCCCTTTCGATGTAAATTTCAATAGATTCCTAAACGTTCGAAGATTTGCTTCAATTTTCGATGTGTAAAATTTTTAAATCTGTTAGGCGTCAGACATTCAGCAATCGGAGAACACGTATACAACAACTCACACCATTTCACGGACATCGACATAGATCTAAATAATTCACTCATCGAAATCAGAAGTAATTTTTGAACGTTAAGGACAAGATTCGATCTCGAGTAACCCCTGATTTAAAAAAAAAAAAAAAAAAAAAAAAAAAATCAGAAAATTCTGCTGATACAAACAGCTCCTAAAATTCGTTCATCACGTTTCAGTGATTTAGTTGCCTAATATTTGTGTCAAAGACCGATAATTAATTGATTGTAAACTACATTTTCCGACTCCTTGGCTGATTCTTTTTGACAAATTTTCTTTATGTCCCACCGACACAGGTAGGTCTCATAGCGACGATGGGATAGGAAAGGGCTAGGAGCGGAAAGGAAGCAGCCGTGGCCTTAACTAAGGTACAGCCCCAACATTTGCCTGGTGTGAAAATCGGAAACCACGGAAAACCATCTCCAGTGGGGTTCGAACCCACTACCTCCCGAATGCAAGCTCACAGATGCGCGCCCCTCACCGCACGACCAACTCACTCGGTATTGCTTGGCTGAATGGTCAGCGTACTGATCCTCGCTCCCGGACTCGATTCCCGGCCGGGTCGAGGTTTTTAATCACTTCTGGTTAATTCTTCTGGCTCGGGGACTGGGTATTTGTGTCCGCTCCAACATTCTCCCCCTCATATCCAGACAACACACCACAATACCAACCACAACAGAAACACGCAATAGCGATTACATCCCTCCATATGGGGTTGGCGTCAGGAAGGGCATCCCGCAGTAAAACAGGGCCAAATCCACATGTGCGCCGCATTTCGCACCTACGACGCTTTAAGTGTGGGAACATCTGTAGAAGAAGAATGTCGTAATAATTATTTAAACAACAATCACCGAAAGTGAGCTTGCACGTTATGAGTGAGATGTCTAGAACCGAAGTGCAGGTGACGATGGAATATCAACGAGTAACGTAAACTAGTATTCCGTCCTCAGCCCGAAGGCTGGTTGGAAGAACAGCTCTACCATTAGCTGTCATAGATGACCTAGGCATCACTGAAGAGGCGTACTAGGGAGATGAGGAGTGAGGTAGTTTCCCTTTGCTTTCCTCACTGAGGCAGAAATTGCTATTGCTTATCAGTATGCCAAGCCCACAGGAATGCATTCACCAACCGACCTTTCATGCCTTTGCTTGCAAGACCTAGTGTTTACAGCGCACTATGTCTTCTGGCGTGGGCCAAAGCAGTTTTATTACTTTCATTGATCTGTCTCAGTTATGCTTGAGTTATGTCTGAGTTATGCTTGTAATGCTATTCCTTATGCAGCCAGACCCTCCTACAGTATGAATGGTGTAAAATATTGCAGATAAAGTCGCTTGGTGCATGCATTTGTAATATAGAATTCTGGCTCGATGAGGAATGCAACGGGAAAGTACCTCACTCCTCATTTCATTAGTACACCTCTTCAGTGATGCCTAGGCCATGTATGACAGTTGACGATGGAGCTGTTAAGGACCCAACCAGCGTTCGGGCTGAGGACTAAACATACATATACAGCGTAAATTTAACACTTTAGTGGCTGCTGCGAACAATATTTTATTTCATACTATTGTGAATTAACTTATGATAAATTAAATGTTTAACTTCACGCAGATCATCCATGTTTGAAGCATGCAGTGACGATTTTTATGTTTCGTTGTGAGTATGTTGCTAAAGAAAGAAATAAGAGGTATGTACATGGAATTATGTGGTAATAAAATATCAAAATTAATTTTATTTGAAGCAATGAATAGTCCATTTAAACAACAAGGTCTTAAACATTCGGTCCTCGATTAAAGAAGATAATACGAAATTTTTGATATACTATAATATATGCGATATTTATCTGTCGAAATTGGATTAACCTATAGACCTTCATTAGTGAACTTGAGGTGGGAATGCAGAGACGCCATGTTTGATGTAGATGGGTACGGGACCACAGTGTTGCACTCAGGCGGAAAAATAGTTCAACACGGTTAAGTTAGGTGTTCTCTGATTCATAATCTCCCTCATTATTTGAGTTTACAATACAGTGAAACGAAGTTCAACCAATCAGACGCGATTTCTAATAAAATAGTTCTGTACATTACGGTAAAGTGCCATTTTCCGTACTCTTTTGAGTACGGAAAGAAAGCAAGTACGTCATACTATTAACTAAACTCCATTGTATAACACTGATTAACATTTATTGGTTCCACATTGACAATAGTATACACAACTTTTATTCGAAGTATTGAATGGGTGGAACTCAAAGTTTATATTATATAAAAGTTGTTTATTCTAATGCACTCCTGTAAAATAGGGTTTCATCTATTCGGATAATAAATAAATAAATAAATAAATAAATAAATAAATAAATAAATAAATAAATAAATAAATAAATAGTTAGATAGATAGATAGATAAACTGCAATAGATTGCAATTTTTCGGACATCTTTACAGCATGGATGATTAGAGATTAACAAAAAGGATTTTCAAGTACCTTTTGGGACAAAAACGCAACAACTAGCTGGATTCAAGAAGTAAAGAGAGATTTAGAAAGAAATAATATAAGAATAAACTATGGACAGAGACATTTTTAGAAAGAGGGTAGTAGGTATGGAAGGATTCCAAGGAAGATTGAACGAAAAGCCTGGTGTGAAGTGGTCCGAGGACAGAAGGAAACAGCATAGTGAAAGGATGAAGGAATATTGAAGGAGCGGAAGAGAAAACAACGAAGTATGAAGAACTGAATTGAAATTGGTACGTGGTCCTTAGCAGGCCTCGTCAGAAATGATAATAATAATAATAATAATAATAATAATAATAATAATAATAATAATAATAATAATAATAATAATAATAATAATAATAAAGGAAAAATTATATCGGTGTCGAAAATATGAGACTTTCTTAATTTGCATAATATTGGCTACTGATTGTAAATTCGGCTCATGATGTGTGTATCACTGAAGAGAGAGAATTCACGCCAGACGTAAAGGTATCATTGTGATAGACTAAAGATAAGTGGAATATAAGTTTTATGGTGCACAAAATTTCGGAATGTATTGAAACACATACTCGGGTTATATAATTAGTAGGCCGACGACCAAGATGCTAGTTTCCTTTAAACAATAACAATCATCATCATCATGATCATCATCATCATCATCATCTTCATTTTCATAATCTATATAGGTAATTAGCCATCAGTTGATCGGCGTTTATTTATTCACTTATTTTAATTAATTAATTAATTAATTAATTAATTTACTGACGTGACAATTGGCTACTACGATGTCATTTGCTTCTCACTGTAGTTATTATCGACCACTCGTAATGAAATGAAATGGCGTGTGGCTTTTGATGCCGGGAGTGTCCGAGGACAAGTTCGGCTCGCCAGATGCCGGTCTTTTGATTTGGCTCCCGTAGGCGATCTGCGCGTCGTGATGAGGATGAAATGATGATGAAGATAACACATACATCCAATCCCCGTGCCTGCGAAATTAACCCATTATGGTTAAAATTCCCGACCCTGCCGGGAATCGAACCCGGGACCCCTGTGCCAGACATGTGTCAGGCGATGAAAACTCTGCAGGTCAGTCCCTCACATGTTCCTACATGTATTTTCGCTAGTAACAAACGTGAAGCATGTTCATCAATGATCATACCCCATGATCAAATGAACGTTTTTGTTAACACTGACCGCTATGATCTTTATTGGAATACTGACCTCCCCTCCTGGGACATTCTCTACAGCAGGGATGACAAAACTTTACCGACTAGCGTGTTGGTGAAGGTCTTGTGCATTACATTTTACTGCCTAGTGTGCCATCGTTTATTTTCTTTTAAAATCATTATGAAACCCCTCATTTGACTTCAATTAGGTATTAGTTTACATAACATATAAATCCATTCGACAGAATGTTTCATGATTTTATTTTGCAAACATCACTTAAAATTATATTTTAATAACAAGTAAATTTGAGGAATAATCGGGAGGTTGTGGGTTCGGATCCCACTGGTGTCCGGCTGGCCATTTTTGTTCTGTACTTAACATCTCTTCAACACGTACTACATGTACGTAACACGACCTAATACGTTGAAAGTCTGTTTCGATTAATAATGTATATTTTTGCTTTAACTTAGTAATATTTGTAAAAATTATGACCATGGAATTAATTGAGGCATACTTCTTTATAAAAGCGTAATGTTAAAGTAAGCTATATTGCTATATTTTCGAGCTATTTATTACATGTTAAAAACATTAAAATTTGTTCGTATATTGTTGACACGCGTGTCATAGGTTCGCCATCCCTTCTCTAGATGTTTGGTTCAGTCACAGAGGCTTGTACGCCGAAACGCAATACAGTCCTTAATAAGTCCTAAATATATAATGCTCTTAAAACTGTCCTTAAGTGTAATAAAGTGGTTAATACTGAGGACGACCGTCTTCTTTTTCTCCAAAATATCGGTGAGGTACTCATATCTGTTGTACGTTGAGTGATCTTCTGGAGTACATGCCTTTCTAAAAGTGGTAGTTTCACGTCCAGAATTTCTTTCGACATGTAAGCCAACCCATGTTGTTCTGGATTAATCACCAAGTGGGCTTGCCAGTCACTTGATATTAATACTTCAACTATATTTAAAAAATCTGTACCTCAGAGGTCAATAAACATAACTCACAATTCTCACAGTTTTCATGAGAGAATTATCCGCGCACTTCACTATTACGTCCCGGTAATAACCGGGACACAGTTAGGACGTTTCTTGCGTTTATTTATTCGTTTATTATTTTAAATGCTTCATTCATGTTAACATACTTTGCTGATTATCAGTTGATAACTTTTCTATAGCATTAAGTAGTAAAAGAGATACGGCTTTCATTATACAAACTATAATAAACCAAACCACACCCCATGGCGCAAGAGCCCCGAAGGGCGATGGCCTGCCAAGCGACCGCTGCTCAGCCCGAAGGCCTGCAGACTACGAGGAGTCGTGTGGTCGGCTTTCTAGACCGAGGCCGCTATCTCACCATCAGTAGCTCCTCAACTGTAATCCCGTAGGCTGAGTGGGCCTCGAACCAGGTACAGGTAAAAATCCCTGGTCCGTCCAGGAATCGAACTCAGGGTCTCCGGGTAGGAAGCAGGCACGCTACCCCTACACCGGGGCATCTGAACAAAGCTTGCAGGTATTCCAAACATATTTTGTTTAAATAATTCTTACCGTACCAGAACCTCAAAATCATTAGATGATGATGCTGCTGCTGATGATGACGCTTGGTGTTTAAAGAGGCCTAACATGTCAGATCATGGCCGCTGCCCCCCCAAAATATAATTAAATATGATGTTACGATGCTTGATCTCTGAGATACAGGATTTAAAGTGTACAACGCTAATACACAGGCTCTCCTTAGTGAACTGAATAAAGTATAAAAATCAAGCCGGTGCAATGATCAATGCCTTCTGAAAGCAGCAAGAAGACTAAGCTGTGTCAGGGAGCAGGTGTAGGAAAAATGAACGAAAGAAAGAAGTCATCATTCTCATATATATGGGTAGCCACTGGGATAGAAATTACTGCTATTGGAAACGAAAAAGCATTGTTAATCACACTCCATGTTATTGCGTATTTGACAAGAGGGATATCTTAGGCTGCGTGTAATAATCCCCCACCCAACAAACAAACACCACATTCGTCACCAGCGAACCCACACACACACATAGAGTATTCACCCTCCAAACAAGCAAGCAAGGCCCCCTAATACTAAAGTTCATACCTTTACAACGCAGAGTTCTCCATCCCCTACTGTGCCATTGTTATTTGCCTGCCTATTTTCTTCGTCCGCTTCTTCCTCTTCATTTTCATATTTCTGTCCCCTCCCGCGGGATATTATTGATCTTAATGACATATCTCGTTTCCCGCCCGGTTCGTGTGAGTTCAGTTTGCTTGGTTGCCTACACTGATGCCTTGTGACAAAACATAATATAAACCAGGCAAAAAGATTTCTCTTTTTTCATCTTCTTCAAGAACGCGTTGGCAGCCTGGCTCTTTTTCCTACCTTGGTCTCTACGTACTCTCGCCGCTTTTATTGATTCTCGTCTCAAGTACGCAGTGTCAAGGGAGCGAGAGAGAAAGAGTTAGCAGCCAGTGTGTGAGAGAAACCAAGCAGTATGGATGCTGAGTTAGTAACAGGTAGCTCTGTAATAAACATTCACCGACAAACTGAAAGAAAAGAAAGCGAATGAAAGGCAGAATGACTTTAAAATCATGTTTAATACTAGCTGTCTCGTGCGAATATTTCGCACCGTATCGTGATCAGTCACCGAATGGTAATATGCGGAAATAATTAGAATAAATGGAAGTATTTATTAATGACAGGTATTTATTTTGAAGAATAATAATAAATAGCAGTCTCATTGTAAAAAGTCTTTATAATATAATTGTAAAATATTTTAAAAGTAGATATTAAAAAAATAGATATTGTCTTGTCAGGTTCTGGTAAATAATATCCTGCTCTTGTGACTTACTTATGATCATAGTGAAGCCTACTTTTATTGGGAATTGTTTTCTTATCATTTGGAAAGGCACGGCAGGATCAGAAGTTGTTAGGTTAATGCGGGGTATGAACATAATTTTATTAAAGTGAATGAATTTAGCAGTGATGATGCACTCGCCTAAGTGAGTCATTAATCTTGCACCATTAATTAATCCCTGATTTGCGTTTCTAATTAACATAATAATATCATTTTTCTTTAAAAGCAATGTACGAGGTAATAAACGGGAGTTTTTTTAAAACTCCAACATTAATTTTAAACTATTTGTTTATTTTTCATCATTACCTAGGAAAGTAATCTCCAAAATGATGTCTCAATCACTAATTTTGATAAAGTATTAAGGAAGATATGGCGCAGCGAAAAGATAAAGAACACCTTCGAGAAATATTATATATGATAAGTAGCCGAGTTTTGAGAAGGTGCACCGAGGATTTCCTGAAAACATTTGAAAGACATACAGTAGGCACACACTGAATTATACAGGGGTTTACAACAGAATTTGACCAAAATTATAACTAGGAAATCGACCCATTGGATATACTTCGAAAGTAATAGGCTAAACTCCGCCACTAGGAATGACTCGGATTACCTAGTGCCGGTCCCAAGCCCGGTAAAAGAGGAGGGTCAATGGCTGGTTGTTGAGTATTGGGGGTTGCACTGATGTCGAGTAAGTGCTGCCATTAAAACTCAAGAAATGCTTTAGTTGACAGTCCATCTGTTAATGTAACCAGCAAATCCTACCCATCATGGGGATGGGTGAGGGCGAGTACCTGACGCCTTAAAACTGGGTCCCTCGGCTAAGGTATTGTAACCCAGTCAGAAGAGACCCTGTTCCTCCAAGTTGGGGGTTGTGCGAAGGGCGGGCAACTCTTCCACTTAAAACTTACCTCACTCATAAATCTCAGACGAATAACCGGACGGATTCTATGATGACGACAAAGGCAAGATCAATGGACGAACGATTTGGAATTAGAGATACATTGAAGTTGGGAACTTGGAACGTGAGAGGCATAAAAGGCAAAGAATAAGAACTGGATAGAGAGCTGGCTAGGAAAGAAATCAATGTTGCTTTAGTTACTGAGACAAAAAGAAATTATAAGGGAAAAAAGAAATTGATAAATACACTATGATTTATAGCGGAGTTACACAGGATAAAAGAGCTGCAGCAGGAGTTGCAATATTAATAGACAGGAAGTGGAAAAACAAAATAGAAAGCTACACCATTATAAATGAAAAGACTTTAGTAGTGAGGTAGAAGGTAGAGAGAGGGAAATTAACCTTGGTAGCCGTGTATGCTCCTGAAGGAAACAAACAGGAAGAAGCTGAATAGTTTTATGAAGTTCTTCAATCAGTGTTAGTTAACATATGTAAAAGTGACTTTGTTGTTCTGTTTGGTGATCTCAATGCTCGAGAAGGGAACAAACCAATTGCAGAAATAGTTGGAAATAAAAGTGAACCAATTTTAAATGAAAATGATAAATTATTGAGATAGAATTTGCATCCTATAATTAATTAAAAATTACTAACACCTTCTTTGAGAAGAAAGACATACATAAATTTAAATGGACTGCAAGAGGACGGCGATGAATATAATATATTATATAATTATATATCATATATTATATACTATATAATACTATATACTATAATACTATATAATGGTCAATAAAAAGTTAGGCCCAGATGTAACAGATGTCAGAGTACATAGAGGCAGCGATTTATACACAGATCATAATCTGGTCATTGCAAAAATACGAATTATTGCTAAATGGAAGAAAAGGACGAATATAAATATACAGAGAAACCAAGAAATCTACAAGGTATATTTACTACAGGATGGTGGAATAAAATACTTATATAAAAATCGGCTGAAACAGTATTTAGTTCCGATTCCGAAAAGTACTGATATTAACATAGAATGGGAAATCATAACCTCAGCAATTCAGAGGGCAGCAGATGAAGCCTTTGGACTGAAGAAGAAATTTAGGAGAAAAACTGGGCTTAAAATATGCAATAAAGATATTTCAGAAGCTGTCAAGTAAAAACAAATATTTTTAATGAAAATGATACAGCATCGCACCCCACCAAATGAGAAAGAATATAAAAGCAACAGGAACATGGTCAAGTCACTAACGAGAAAACTCAAGCAAGAATCATAGGATAGGTCAATAAACTCAATAGAAGATGATATCCATGGTGGCAAGAGATGGCGTATAAGTTAATGAAGCACCTCAACAGTGATGAAAGATATACTGCTAATATAAATGTAATCGAAGAAGAATCATGGATACAACACTACAAAGAATTGTGGCATAACGGAGAATATGAAGAGAGTCAGGAATATCAAGATATAGATAACGACGTTGAAGGAATTGACCTAATAGGTATAGAAGAACTTAATACTGTTCTGAAATCCTTCAAAAATAGAAAAGCACCAGGATTGAACAATATAAGTATGGAGTTGTTCAAATACGGTGGATCATTCTTAAATTTAGATTGTTACATTTAATTAATCTATGTTGGAAAAGAAGAAATATACCCGAAGAATCGAGGAAAGCTAAAATAATATCACTTTTCAAGAAAGGAAATCGAAGTTTTTGCAGGAATAAGTTTATTAAATTTTGGCTATAAAATATATGCTAAAATAATAAACAATAGACTTAAAATAATTGCACACAATCTCTTACTGGAAGAACAATGTGGATTTGGAAAAGGCATATCCTGTACAGAAAATATATTTAGCCTGAAACAGATACTGGAGAAGAGAAGAGAATTTAACTTGAATACTTGGTTTTGTCAACTATGAAAGGCTTCTGATAGGGTAGATAGAGAATTGTTATTTAATATAATGGTAAAAAATTGATACCCTAAACTTATTCAAGTTATCTAAAGTCTGTACAAAAGGCGAGAATTGTGTTAGATATAGGATACAAACCAACGGAAGAAATATTAATTAATCAAGGTGTATGTCAGAGATGCAACCTCTCTTCAAAACTATTCAATAGAATTGTGAACTCTGGAATAAAATTGAACACAGACACATACATAAATACTATGCTCTTTGCAGATGATCAATTTATCCTGCAGGATGACGAAGATAAATTCCAGAAATCAGTACATCAGTTAAACACCTTTCGTAAAAGTTATAATCTTCGGCTATCCAGAATAAAACCAAAGTTATGGCATGGCAAGGGAAGTATCTTATCAGAACGAAGATAGTAATTGAGAATCAACCAGTAGAACAAGTCTCAAATTTTAAGTACCTTAGTTGTGAAATATCTTTTAATGATGATGACGAGGAGAAGAAGAAGCTTCATCGATTTCAACATATGTGTGGGACAATTCGCCGAACACTGAAAGGAAATGTAAGAGAAGATACTCAATTTAAATTCTATAAGACTATGGCTATACCAACATTGTTATATGGAAGTGAGGCATGCGTGGATAAAACAAGCTATAGGAATAAAATACAATTATCTGAATGAGATTCCTAAGACCGGTGAAAGGATACTCCCTAAAAGATAAAGTACAAAATGAAGAGATAAGACAACAATTAAACATATTCTCAGTGAATGAAAGAATATTCCAAAACAGCATAAATTGGATAACAACAGAATCCCAAAACTTGCCCTGGAATACCATCCTACGGGAAGAAGACATATTCGTCGTCTTATGAAGAGATGGAATGAAATCTGAGGTCGGAACAGGCTATTAGCCTAATCCATGAAGAATAAGTAAGTAGGTAATACGCTACGTTCTAATTAATGACATCTGTTGGCATGTACTGTATGAAAATGATTTGACATCTCTCTGTCTACCTTCAGAAACGTCATTGCATCTAAACTGCTGGGTAAAATTTCATGAAATGTTGCATAGAAATTCTCAGATAGAACTGTCATATGAGTAACTACTAATTTATTTCAAAATATTGAACTGAAAATACGTTATGCTCAGAATTATTTGCAAAAAAAAAAAAAAAAAACAGCGTTTGGACTCTAAAAGAGGAAGTGCCTGTTCTTTCTCGTTATTTCACGCTAAACGTAGCCAGACTAAATGGTTCAGAGGGTTAAAACGCTGCCTTTCTGAGTCCAAGTTAACAGGTTCGTTCCTGGCTCAGCCCGATGGCATTTGAAGATGCTGAAATACGTCAGCCCCGTGTCGGTAGATTTACCGGCACGTAAAAAAAACTTGCGAGATAAATTTCTGGCACCTTGGCGTCTCCGAAGAACCTTAAAAAATAACTAGTGAGAAGTATTATTATTATTATTATTATTATTATTATTATTATTATTATTATTATTATTATTTTTATTATTATTATTATGTTCGAAGTACTCGACCAATAGAGTTAAAATTTGGTATAGACTAGATAAACCTCATAGATTCATTTCAAACACAACCCTATTCTAATTTTCAATAGGGGCCGATGACCTAGCTGTTAGGCTCCTTTAAACAGCAAACATCATCGTCAGTTTTCAATAATTCACCGGTTCAAAATGATTGTCAATATTGTGTGGGTATTTTCTGAATTGGTGCATTGGTCTTATTTCTTTCTTTCTTAATCCGTTTACTCTCCGGGGTTGTTTTTTTCCTCGGACTCAGGGAGGGATCCCACCTCATCGCCTCAAGGGCAGTGTCCTGGAGCGTGAGATTTTAGATCGGGAGGATACAACTGGGAAGGAGGACAAATATCTCTCCCAGGCGGCCTCATCTGCTATGCTGAACAGGGGCCTTGTGGGGTTGGTTGGTGGGGGGCGGTGATGGGAAGTTTGGAAGGGATAGACAAGGAAGAGGTAAGGAAGCGGCCGTGGCCTTAAGTTAGGTACCATCCCGGCATTTGCCTGGAGGAGAAGTGGGAATCGAACCCCCTCTACACACTTGACCTCCTGAGGCTAAGTGGAACCCGTTCCAGCCCTCGTACCACTTTTCAAATTTTGTGGCAGAGGCAGAAATCGAATCAGGATTCTGACCACTGCACTGCAGAATCGGAAGATTAGTCTTATTAAAAAAGATCAAGAGGTGTACTAGAAATTCAGTACCGAGCTCGATAGCTGCAGTCGCTTAAGTGCGGCCAGTATCCAGTATTCGGGAGATAGTAGGTTCGAACCCCACTGTCGTCAGCCCTGAAAATGTTTTTCCGTGGTTTCCCATTTTCACACCAGGCAAATGCTGGGGCTGTACTTAATTAAGGCCACGGCCGCTTCCTTCCCACTCCTAGCCCTTTCCTGTCCCATCGTCGCCATAAGACCTATCTGTGTCGGTGCGACGTAAAGCAACTAGCAAACAAAAAAAAAAAAAATTAGTTTTGTACAGGAAAATCATTAACATTTTATACTTCTAATGGCTTTCAGGAAATGACAATTTAAGAGTTAAAGCACGTGTTCACGTGTTCGAAGATATTTAACGGCAGGTAAAAGAACTGCTGGGGGACAAAGCTGTCAAGGGCTGTACGGCTGGGTATATTATGGTGAATCACACCATAAGTTTTCCAAAAAGTGGGAAAAAATGAGTGTGGGTTTTCAGGAAACGACATCTTAAGTACTAAAGCACGTGTTCGAAGACATTTCACGATAGCTAAAAGAACTCCTGCGTAACAAAACCCGTCGAGCGCTGTGGGGCTGTAGTATTGGAAAAATTTTGCTAAAATTGAATGTGGGCATATCTGAGATTGTCTATTCACACACAAGCCTATTTTTATTTTAAATTATTAAACAATTTACATCATACAATAAACATCTTACAAGTCAACCATCTGTACAGTGAGAAATCTGTGACGCAGTCAAGAATCGGCCCCTCTACGACGGCTGCATTCCGCTAGTATCCTAAAAATTAATCCCGTGGTCCAGAATTAGAGTATGTCAGCATCTATATCTGAGGGAATGTCTAGCCGAGACAGTAAAGGCAATCGCGGTTCATCTAGAAGATTGTGGGTTCGAATCTCCTCCATGTAGTTGAAAAATTCAGCAACGAGATTTCCACTTTTGGAGATGCAAACGGACCTGGTGTTCACTCAGCCTACATTTATATAAATCGGTGGAGCTGTGTCACACCCAAGGGTTAACCACCCTATACCACTTAGGGCCGAGGTCACGGATAGTGGAATCTTGTCCTTTCACCCCTTTAATGATCTTGATGACCTGTATGGAGATGGCTTTGCTTTTTGTATCTGTACCTGACCAGATAGCTTTCGGTTCGGTTTCCAGCCCAAATTTTATATTTCTTTACTAAGCCTTGGAATGGGCTTGACTCAGTCGTAGTAAAATGTTGAAAAATATCTATATAAAATTTACAAAAATATTGTTCATTATTAAAATAACTACAGCGATGATTGATTCCACCGTGCGTTTCGAGATCCATTCCGGACTGGCAACTGAAGTCGACTGCGAGTAAAAACAGGTCTATCTTACAGTTCCTTATGACAAGAAGTACCAGCAGTCTGAAATAAGTATCAGCGGTATGATGACAGGAACTACATTCTCAAAGAAATAGGTTTCAGTAAAGAGCCCTTATGGAACATGGTAATGGCCTTAAAAGTTTCAATGTTAATTTTCAGGAACCATCCTTACGGACGTGACCTTAAGGAACCTTCTTAAAAGAAAATATGCGTAGTACAGTCATGAAGTTCTGAGACTTGACGCCTGGACGGTAGGCACCTACACGACTCCGTGTGTTGCACACGATGCTGCATTACACGGCGTACACCTACACAGAACCACACCCACTCTCAAAATAGTCGCCGCTGGCCGTTAACCACTTAAACAGAACCACATCCTCCCTCAAAATAATCGCCGTTGGCCGTTATCCACGTTTGCCAACGTTGGTATAGCTGCTGGAAGCGCCGCTGAAAGGAAACACCATGTTTCGTCTCCAGTTATTATCCGGTTGAGAAACATCGGATCATCGTCAGCACTACTGATGAGGTCACCACAAATCGTCATGCGATCATCACGTTGGTCTTGCGACAGGATTCGTGGCACACTGTGCTGGGTAACACGAGACATGTTGAGGTCATCCGTCAGAATTTTGTGGCAGGTATCATGGCTGACCCCTACTGCTGTGAGATCGTCTACCGATTGGGAGCGGTTGGCACGCACCCACGTTGCAACTTCTTGGATCTTGCATTCCGTTCGAACTGTTTGTGGCCGACCAGTACGCATATCATCTTCCAAACTGTCCCGTCCTTGCACAAAACATCGGTGCCATTTAAACACAACACTGGGACCCAATGCGTCCTCACCCTAAACCTGCTGCATCATTTCAAACGTTTCGGCAGCGGTTTTGCCTAATTTCTGGCAGAACTTGATGTTTGCCCGTTGCTCAACCTGTGACATGTCAAGATCCGACTGGCTCATTCAAATCACCGTCACAAAAACGACCGTACGTCCGCTTCCACTGCATGCACTCAACTGTCTCTTGCAGAGACGAGAGACTAACTGACATGATATTATACCATGGCGCCACCTACGCGCTGTAGTTCACCACAGCGCCATCATGCGGTCAGTCTCAGAACTTAATGACTGTACTACGTATATTTAGTTTTTAAAGGAAATGTTTGGTATACTTCGTATCGTGGCAACCCAACAAGTAATTGTAAAAGGAAATCGCTCCACCTGTCATATTGTGACAGTGGTGGGGTTGTCCGGCTCCATGGCTAAATGGTTAGCATGCTGGACTTTGGTCACAGTTGCCCTGGGATCTATTCCCGGCAGGGTCGGGAATTTTAACCATAATTGGTTAATTCCACTGACACTGGGGCTGGGTGTATGCGTCGTCTTCATCATAATTCCATTCTCATCATGACGCGCAGGTCGCCTACGGGTGTCAAATCAAAAGACCTGCACCTGGCGAGCCAAACTTGTCCTCGGACAATACCGGCACTAAAACCCATACGCCATTTCATTTCAGTGGTGGGATTAAATATGGCTCATTGCTGCTATGACCAGCTAAAACTTTCTCAAAGTTTTCCATCACATCCAATGTGTAGGTTGTCTCGGAACAATACACGGTGCCGGAGAGGCACCATTCAATGTACAAGAAGACAGTCTAGCATATTTGGTCGGTGGATGTACAGATGACGTCGCTACGGCTGGTCCGTGGCTCTACAACTCTGCATTCTGACCGACGAAGCGAACAGTGGAGCGGCGCCCACGGATCTACAGTGGCTCTATGCCTCTGCATTCGGGAAAGGAAGAGGGCCTGGTCCTCACCGTCGGCTGTCCTGCCTCGCAGAACCGTTGCAACCGACTCAGTCAGCGATGAAGTTATGAAGATTAAGTTTGAAATATTTGAACGCGACATTTAATGAGGAGGATTTTATATTTAAAAAATACTTTTTACTTATACTGTACTTATGGATTTGTAAGTGAGGTACAAAGTACAAAAAATACGTAGACGGGAGCTAACGGCATGATAATAATAATAATAATAATAATAATAATAATAATAATAATAATAATAATAATAATAATACTTTAATAGACATCAAAAGAGAGATAAGACGAAGTCGAGGATCGACACAGAAATTCTCGAACAAAAAAAATTTATACAAAGAAAATGTATCAAATTTGGAGATGAAAAATTGGGAAAAAATCAGAGAATCGTTCATAAAAACTGCCGAAACCTTGGGACAAAGGAAAAGGGAAAGAAAACACAGATGGTGGAACTAGATATTTGATGACGCACTTGAAGAGAGGCTAAAAACATGGAAGAGGGAAGATATGGTACTCCAATCAAACGACAGAAAATTGGGATGTATTCAGGCAGCAGAGAAAAGCCACTACCAACATCATCAGAAGAGAAAAGTGACAATATGGTAGAAACTGCTTTGAAAATACAGAAGACAACTTCAAGAAAAAAAAAACACTAGAGAATTCTACAGAACTTTTAAGGAAGAACTACGTCAATACCAACCTCCAAGTTTCTGTTTTAAAAGGAAGTAACAAGGAAAATTGCCGCCTTTTGGCCAATTATTTCGAAGGCCTTTTAAACTGCGAGGAAACACTGGAAAGGCTGAATTTCGAGACGCCAACGCAGATAAATCCACATTCAAAACCACCGAGTCTCATGGACATAAAGAAAATCATCAATGAATTTTAAAACAATAAATGGCAGGAGAAGATGGGATAATAGCTGAAATGTGGAAAATTGGAGGTGATAGGGCAACAGAAAACTTACACCGTTCGACTTGTGAAATCTGGGAAAGTGAAGAATTCCTAGCGATTGGAAATGCACCCTTTTACACCCACCCCATAAGAACGGAGACCGCACCGACCCAAACAGCTATCGAGGAATTTCGTTGTTACCTGTTTCCTACAGACTATTGTCCAAGGCGCTACTAAACATACTACAGGTAGATCATCAAATGGGTGAATATCAAGGAGGCTTCAGAAAGGGAAGATACTGTCTGGAACAGATATTTAGTCTGAAAAGTATCCTGAGAATTAGAGCTATACGAGGGAAAAGTACGGTGGTGTTGTTTGTAGACTTCAAAAAAGCTTATGACTCCATCGACCGGCAGACACTCTTCAGTGTTTTGGAAGAATTAGGAATTGATGATAAAACATGGGCAATTATAACTCAAAAACTAATGGAAACCATCACCAAAGATAAATTTCATGAGGAAATCTCAGATCCCTTTGAAAATAAGACATGAGTCAGGCAAGGTGACAGATTATCACCGATTTTTTTAACATTGTCATTGAAAAACTAATGAGAACTTGGGGGAAAACCATAAAAGAAGAAGGGATAGAAGGAATCTATTTAGTTACAAAGAAGCAAAATGTGAAGGTGGATTGCTTAGCATTCGCTGATGACATGGCATTGTAGGCAGGAGACAAAGAAGAAGCCCATCTAATGCTTGAAATGAAATGAAATGAAATCGCAGAGAAAGCAGGACATAGAATACAAACATAATAAATAAAAATATCTGGAAACAAAGTATGGGAAAATCAAAAGGTCCGATAAATTAAAATATCATGGTGAATGGATTCAGCCGAATGGGCTTGATAAGAAAGCAAACAAGGGAAGAGCCAGAACGATGGAGTTAGCCTATAGATTAGTACGTAATAAATACAATAAAAGAACGATGTCTTACAGAGCAAAGATCAGACATTATACTACGGTTATAAAGACAGAGGAGGGACTCTATAGTTCAGAAAATCTGATGCTGAATAAGAAAGGGGAAATGGATTAGCTAGAGAAGAAAGAATGAAAAACTAGAGAAAGATCTTAGGACACGAAAAAAGAAAAGATGGTACATGGAAGAATAGTAGAAATGAAAATCTATGCAGACACAGAGAAGATTACAGACACCACACGTAAGAGGAGTATGGGCACCTCACAAGAATGAACGAGGGTCGACTAAAAAGAAAAGCTTTAACTACATCTAATTAGAAGCAACTACTAAATGAGTAGAAGAAACAAGAAAAGACATGGAGGAAATTGGCATCAATCCAAAATAAATCTTTAATAGAGAGATGTTTCGAGCTAAAATACATAAATTCAAGGGCTTCCAGAAAAAAAAAAATGAAATGTCCAAGAACATGTCGTCAAAGGAAAGGAAGAGGAACCACAGCGAAGTGATGAAGTTCTGGGAGAAGAAAAAAGGACTAACCAGCGAGTCAATTGTTTACCGCAGTCCAAAGTAGGCCAAAATCGACGCACTGAAGGTTTTCAGCGATGCAAGGATTGGAAAACTCTAGGACTGGGAAGGCATCAGCCGTGGCCTTAATTAAGATACAACCCCAGCGTTTGCTTGGTAACTCGCTCGGTATTATTATTATTATTATTATTATTATTATTATTATTATTATTATTATTATTATTATTATTATTATTATTATTATTATTATTATTATTATTATTGTTCGGCTCCATGGCTAAATGGTTAGTGTGCTGGCCTTTGGTCCGGTTCGATTCCCGGCAGGGTCGGGAATTTTAACCGTCATTGGTTAATTTCGCTGGCACGAGGGTTGGGTATATGTATCGTCTTCATCATCATTTAATTCTCATCACGACGCGCAGGTCGCCTACTAGAGTCAAATCAAAAGACCTGCACCTAGCGAGCCGAACATGTCCTAGGACACTCCCGGCACTAAAAAAGCCATGCGCCATTGTATTATTATTATTATTATTATTATTATTATTATTATTATTATTATTATTATTATTATTATTATTATTATTATTGTTGAAAATGAAAATCCACATTCTGCTTCCAGTCGTTTGACTGGGTCAGGAATGTCATGAATGTAGCCCCAATCTAGCGGCGAAGATCGGAATTGTGCCGGTTGCCGAAGCCTGTCGCACTTCCCTGGGGGCAATGATTAATGACTGACAAATGAAATGAAATGATGTTGGAGAGTGATGCTGGAATGAAAGATGACAGGAAAAACTGGAGTACCCGGAGAAAAACCTGTCCCGCCTCCGCTTTGTCCAGCACAATTCACACATCACAAATCACCACGGAACCCAGAGGTGAGAGGCCGGCGCGCTGCCGCCTGAGCCACGGAGGCTCTATTATTATTATTATTATTATTATTATTATTATTATTATTATTATTATTATTATTATTATTATTATTATTATTATTATTATTATTATTATTATTATATCCAATTAATACTGAAATTATTATTTGTCTAATTTTGTACAGATCTTATAGGTGCCGCATTTAAACAGTTTCTTTCTTGTCTGTTTGTGATACCTGGCTTGAGATGCCGTAGTGTTATTGTCGGTTGGTATGAATGAGCGAGGATAGGGAGGGTAGAATCAGCTGTTAAGTGGAAACGGCGGAGGGGTGAATGCCCGTCTTAACAATGGCAGTAATTATTGATTAACATCACAAGGAACTGGGACAAAATTAACTCTTGTATAAGGACTGACTAACCCAATTATAGTAGAGACTAACCAGGTTTCAACTGAAAAGTGTCTCCCTAATAAGGAAGACGTATCTTTCTTCAGAGCTTGTTATCAATGGATAATTTACTGACAAGGAAGGGAATGAAATTTATAACAAGATACAGACGGAGCAGGTGACTCAAGACGATTTCACATCCAATTTGACACACAACGAGACAAATATATCCAACTTGCAATAATGGGAATCTATTGTAGCCTGTGCTTTTACCTTTGACAACTTGACGAGTGAAATGAAGTGACAGGACTCTAGCTGATTAGAGATTTTCAGGATAATTTACGAAAATCGTCTTGAGAAACAGATTGTTGTCACTTGTTGTGTATTTTATTTTGTAGTCCCTGAAATTCATTATGAGACGTTGACACACGCCAATTTTATTTTTCCTGGAAGAACTGAAATATACATAGAATTGGAGTATATATTCCATTTGTAAACAAGTGCTTCTCTGATAAATATTGTCTTCGAAAAGTGGGTCCTGTGTCTAGGTAAGTTGGATCGCAGTATATCAATGAGGTCAACTAAAAATGCGCAATTTCCAAGCCATCTGGCTGAGCAGGAATTTTCGATACCAAAGCACTTCATATAGGTTTTCGAGAAGGCTGGGATAAGGTAAGTGCTCGGAATGGAAATGTAGCGGTCATGTCCTTCTTTGAGATACTGCCCAAAATCTTGCATGGTGTGAAAACAGCCAACATGATTTTGTTATATTTTAACTTTATTATCACACTACTGTAAACGACCGTTGCCACCGGGATATTTCCAAATTTCAATGTATTTGTTAATAATAATAATAATAATAATAATAATAATAATAATAATAATAATAATAATAATAATAATAATAATGTATGTTGGGTATTCAGCCCGAAGGCTGGTTTGATCCTCTGCAGCTTCGCCAACAGCTGTCATAAATAGCCTAGGCGTCACTGAAGAGGCGTACTAGGGGAATGAGGAGTGAGGTAGTTTCCCGTTGCTTTCTTCACCGAGCCAGCCGTTGCTATTACATATCAGTCTGCCAAGCCCACTGAAATGTATGCACCAACCAACCCTATGAGCGATATTTTCGCACCATTCATAACAGGGACTGGCTGCATAAGGAATGGTATTATTAGCATCACTCATACCTCAGTCACTTTCATATTGTCAAAGCCAAGGATGAGACTGAGACAGGTCAATGAAAGTAAAAAATTTGATATAGCCCATACCAGGAGACATAGTGCACTGTAAATACTACAACTCGCCAGCAAGGGCGGAATAATAATAATAATAATAATAATAATAATAATAATAATAATAATAATAATAATAATAATAATAATAATAATAATTTCCCTCTTCCTTTCATAGATCTTTCTTATTATTATTACTTTTCATTTTCTTCATCTGTTCACTGAAGGCGTTTTTTCGATATCATCATGAAGTATCTGTTTCGTATGTTATTTTAATTAGTAAATCTACTTCTCTTGGATTATTTTAGCATTATTTGCATTTACATCATTGAAATTTAAAATTCGTATGTGTGTCATGCATGTACAGTACGCACTATATACAGAGTGTATCTAAACATTTGTAACAAACGTCGGGGGTTGACCTCGGGAATCAAAACAAGAAAAAATATCCGTATGGGCGTATGTCCTACAATCCAAAATACCGACTTTTGAGAAATTCTGTTCCGACGTTTTTCTGCGATGCCGACACAAACAGACAGATAGAGTGATAGGGAAGAATTAAACTGTACATATTTTTCAACTTTTGTACACCTAATGCTAGGTAAAATCTAATATAAGGCAAACATTTGAAGTGTACAGACTAAATTATTTGTTTTGTTGAATAGACTACACACTTTTGTAAATTAACTTGCCTTGTTCTACTGTGTTAGGGTATTTTGTTGTGAATGTTATTTTTAACTCATTTTAAAAGTATAACATTTCACTATTGCAAACTAGCAGATAAACTACAGTTAAGAAATCTATATGACTATTTTTCTTACGGTTACAATGACCAATCCAGTGTAGGAATATCACGAACTTCAAGCAATTAACAGTTGCCTATCGGTGCAGTTTTATGGTTTTCGTATTATCAATTAATATTTATCGCACCTACATGAACATTTTAAATATAAAATCATCAGAATGGTGCGTTCAAATATCTTTATAGCTTCTCTGCTCTAGTATCATGTTTGAGTCGTCAAAAATACATTTACGTAACTGTGTTACTCTGATGAAGCCAAACAGTCTACTTGTAGACTGCGGCCTTAAGAGTTTTAATGCAAAAATAAAAATAAAAACTATATTTCCGTCCTGAAAATTATGAATACCTATGAATTTGATTTATTTTTTATTTATACACTTTTATTATCATTGATTTAAATTTCTTAGTTATTCGCTAAATATTCAAAATATATACAAACTGAGCTCCAGATTCTTTCACGATAAATTCACTCGCAGCTAAGTTGCTTGCGAATTTATGGGCACAGTCTGGAGTTCTTTATATTATAAGATATAATACGCTCCTTCCTTTCTGTCGTCCTATTTTGGGAATTAAGAGTTTGAAATCGATTACTTTTCTTGTACCGAAGTGTACGTGTGTATCAACAGGGATGGGGAAGTTACTTAGCTAGCGTATGTTCCTTATAATGTGGTACTTGCTTGTGCTAAGAACAGCAAAGGTTATATGAGGGAACATAGATTTAAATTAGAATTATATGGCTTGGTATAGGGAAGGTAATCCAATAGAATAGACTTTAAATCAAAATAAATGTCAGCCCGCCATTAAAGACATGTGTGAGTCTGAAAGTCATAGGTGACATCTCAAGATACGACATGTTCGCAAGATTTTGTTAGAGATTTCTCATGTAGAAATACCTATCCGTGAATCCCAGTCACTTCAAAAGTAAATGTGCCATGTTACATTAATACTTGTTCACACACGGTCCAGGTATTTTTTTTTCCAAGCTGCTTTACGTCGCACCGACACAGATAGGTCTTGTGACGATGATAGGATAGGAAAGGGCTAGGAGTGGGAAGGAAGTGGCGGTGACCTTAATTAAGGTGCAGCCCCATCATTTACCTGGTGTGAAAATGGGAAACTACGGAAAACCATCTTCAGAGCTGCCGACGGTGGGGTTCGAACCTACTATCTGCCGAATTCTGGATACTGGCCGCACTAGCGGCTACCAAGCTCGGTCCAGGTATTCCATACACCCTGAATGCTGTCTGAACCAACGGGGTTTTTACTCTGCAGAAACAATGAATTACATTCGTGAGATATCTGAAACGAAATATTAATCGTGGTGTCTGCGGATTTTTGTGTTTTAGAGGAATGGCTACTGATGTAGTAGATCGTAACACTGACAGTTGGATGTAGGCCTTCCACCACTGCACACCTGGTTCACCTGGTTCATATCTAGGTAGTTGGATGTACAAATTGTGCTGGACAAAGCGGAAGTGGAACTAATATCCTCTGGTATATATGGCATCCCAGTATCACTCCACTATGATTTGTCACCTCCCAGGAGGTGTGCGAAGGACCTGGACAGCCGGTATGGAGGGAGGACATCCATATTCAACTTCCCCTCATCAGAGGTCACCAAACGACTGAGTATAATCGCAACCTCTAACAAAGTAGTGTTAAGTAGATTTTTTAAAGTTTTGAAATAATTTAGATTATGTTGTAATAGTAAAAATGACTCCTATTGAACCTTTCAAACTGGCACCAAGAATGTCAGACATCACGATTATTGTAATTTTGAAAATGTCCACCAAGAATTTCGGAATTATTCCCTTCTTGATCTTCTTCACATTTACTGGGGGGTGGGTGTTCAGGATCTTCTTCAAACCTAATATTTAGTTCAAATTCTACTCCACATTCCTTTCTTTTGTCAAATGAAATTATTATATCTAGATGACCTCCCCAATGCATAACCTTACAAAACTCGAAAACAGATTCCTTCAGGCAATTTACTTATATCCGAACTGAATGATGGCGGTCGTTTTTGTTAAAATGCTATTTGTTCGGGGCGTCGACCCATGTGGATGTTTTGCCCCTACTGACACCATATTGTATGAACCTGCGTGTGACTGGAATGGCGGTAGTGTGGAATGTTGTGTGTGAGGAAAGGAAAATTAAGGACGTCACAAACACCCAGTCCCCAGGCCAGGAATATTAATCATTATAATTAAAAACCCAAGACCCGGCCGGGAATCTAATCCGGGGCCGCCGGGTGACAGGCGGACGCGTTGCCCCGTACACCACGGGGCATGACGGTCGTTACTTCGAAGTCCTCTACCATGACAAAATCCTAGAATATGACGAAGAGTTTCAAACTCGCTGTCGTGTCCGCAACCGGATGCGCCTTCCTCGGAGAACTCGTACAGTTAAAATATTTTTTGACATCTTATTAGCATCTCTCCACTCAGAAAAAGTTACGACTCTCTTGTCAAAGGGCCACCCAACATCTTGATGCTAATACTGAAGGTGGTCTGGTTAAGTTCGAGAGTAAGTTAATAAGTAGAGCAACCAAATTAAATTAAATAACTTTCTCGGTACGCGTAGGGGCTGTCTGGCCGAGGTGGTAAAGGCGTGTCCGCTTCATCCGGAAGGAGGTGAGTTCGATTCCCCATCAGAAAGTCGTAAAATGTAAGAAACGAGATTTCCACTTCCGGAGGTGCTCATGGCCCTGAAGTTCACTCAGCCTACACCAAGCATGAGTACACGCGAGCACAGTAATGGTGTCAGTAATGGTGTCCCGGTATAAACAAAGCATGGTATACCCCCACCTCCACGCTTAACGTATTGCTGCAGGTAGACAGCCCTCTACAAGACTGTTGTGATTGAAATGGGCACAGTGGTGGGTGTATAGCAATACACACACTGTGCCTTCAGCACTGCCCGTTCACTCCCTCCCCTCCTTTTCTGTACTGGAGTGGGGCTGTGTTGACTGTTTCCGTCGGGACACCATTTCTGTGCTTGCATGTACCAGGTTAATTTCTGGAGGCAAAGGTGGCCGGGTGTGGAGCTAAGCAGTCTACTTCTTCACCAAATGATGAGGTTACGGATAGTGGAAGCCTTTACCTTCCACCCCTACAAGGGCCTTCATGGCCTGTACGAGATGGATTTCCTTTTTTTTTTTTTTTTTTTTTTACGTGCACGTATTCGTATGAAACATCGCATGGATTTGGTACAGATTATTTTACTTCTTTCTGTCCGGTTCCTTGGCTGAATGGTCATCATACTGGAATTTATGTTTAATAATAATCTCACTAACTACTCTTTCGGATTTCGAAGAGGCCGAGGTGCCGAAATTTAGCCCCGCAGGTGTCCTTTCACGTGCCAGTAAATCTATGGACACGAGGCTGACGTATTTGAGCACCTTCAAATACCACCGGTTTGAGCTAAGATCGAACCTGCCAAGCTTGGGTCAGAAGGCCAGCGCCTCAACTGTCTGAGCCACTCAGACGGGTGAATTTATGTTTCTGAGTTGTCTTATTGTTTTAAAGAAAGTATTCTATTAATGATTTTTCATTATTATTTCACGCATTAATTTCATTGAGCGAGTTGACAGTGAGGTTAGGGTCGCGTAGCTGTGAGCTTGCATTCGGGAGATGGCGGGTTATAATCCCACTGTCGGCAGCCCTGAAGGAGGTTTTGCCGTGGTTTCTTACTACTTTAATTAAGGCCACGGCCGCAAACTTACCAGTCCTAGGACTTCCGCATCCTTTCGTCGCCGAATTCTTTCGATGTGTTAGTGCGACTTTAGATCAACCAGCAAAGAAATAACAAAAAATCATTGATATAAAAATCAGTGCTGATTGTATGTTAATGAAAACTGTTTATATTTTTTAATATGTGGTAAAAGAGCTGAAAAGCGAAATGTAAATAAACAATAAAAAAATCTAGAAAAAATATCCCAGTCGTGTTTGACATATAACAGAGCAAGAATGTTGTAATGGAACCACATTTTCCCGTCCATACCTACTATATATGCGGAAAGGAAGGTACTGAAGCTCTTGCGATCTTGAGGAGAAATGACGCCGGTTGTTGGTTGGAGGGAATGAAGGCAATAGGGAAGCTTTTCTATTGGAGCTGCAGTTTGCACTTGTCATTAT
Organism: Anabrus simplex; assembly: GCF_040414725.1. NCBI lineage: Eukaryota > Metazoa > Arthropoda > Insecta > Orthoptera > Tettigoniidae > Anabrus > Anabrus simplex. Next base: position 290,859,188 of record NC_090269.1, read on the forward strand.
ACTACATGCCTCCACATATCTCTCCCCCACACATGACAAGCACACACAAGTAGGCCTTTTTTCCATTCGCCCTCACAGCATCTTACCCCGCCCCGGCGCGCCTGCAACCCGCACACACACACATCACTGTCTCTCTCTTCAACTCGCGCGCGATCGGAGATCGATACCAACATGGCGGGCGGTCACGTGACAATAACGTCTCTCACATACAAACACACACAACAGCAAGTGGCGGGAGGAGGCTTGTCTGCTCTGAAGTCTCTGTGCCAGAAAAGAACTAGATATTATCCTCACAATAAAAAGCACAGTCATTCCTTTAAAAAGACACTCGTCGTCTTCTTGCAAAACTTGAGCCAGTGGACTGTGAACTTCAGTCGATGTCTTTCTTTCAACTTAAGTTTCAACAATAAGAGCTCGACTGTTTGCTTGTAGCTTTCTCATTGTGCTCGAGGAAGAAAATACTAAGCCACTTAATATTTCTGAAAACATGAATACCGGGCGAGTTGGCCGTGCGGTTGTAGGCGCGCAGCTGTGAGCTTGTATCCGGGAGATAGTGTGTTCGAACCCAACTGACGGCAGCCCTGAAGGTTGTTTTCCGTGGGTTCCCATTTTCACACCAGGTGAATTAATTAAGGCCACAGCAGCTTCCTTCCCACTCCTAGGCCATCGTCGCCATAAGACCTATCTGTGTCGCTCCGACGTAAAACAAATTGTAAAAAAGAGAAGACATCAATTAATGTGCTGTTTGTTCTCGTGCTTACATGTTACTTATAGGCAGTGCTCGAATCTTGACGAAGAGAGGAAAGTAAATTTTATCAACACATACTAACACAATTATATTTAACCTCTCATAATACTAAAAATAGATGTAATAACTTACTACCAGCGAGCCTTATGAATATTAGCTACCGAGCTTGATAGCTGCAGTCGCTTAAGTGCGGCCAGTATCCAGTATTCGGGAGATAGTAGGTTCGAACCCTACTGTCGGCAGCCCTGAAGATGGTTTTCCGTGGTTTCCCATTTTCACACCAGGCAAATGCTGGGGCTGTACCTTAATTAAGGCCACGGCCGATTCCTTCCAACGCCTAGGGCTATCCTACCCCATCGTCGCCATAAGACCTATCTGTGTCGGTGCGACGTAAAGCCCCTAGCAAAAAAATGAATATTAGCTTAATATGTATTTTAATGTCTTTAAGAGCATGGTAAAAAATGAAATGGCGTATGGCTTTTAGTGCCGGGATGTGTCCGAGGACTTCGACTCGCCAGGTGCAGGTCTTTTTATTCGACACCCGTAGGTGACCTGCAGCCCTGAAGGTTGTTTTCCGTGGGTTCCCATTTTCACACCAGGTGAATTAATTAAGGCCACAGCAGCTTCCTTCCCACTCCTAGGCCATCGTCGCCATAAGACCTATCTGTGTCGCCCTGCGACCAAAGGCCAGCACGCTAACCATTTAGCCATGGAGCCGGACAAGAGCATGGTGATTTTGAACTTCTGAACATTGCAAGCACAAAACCCTTGCCGTATGCGTGACGAAAGCCAAGTAAGATTTGCTTTCCATTTTTGAAACTTCACTTCGTCTACACATCCCTCACTTACGCTAGCAAATCCACTCACACTTGTCCCCACTGTGGTTGGAATTTCCACGCGACAGAAAGAAGGACTTTTACTTAACACTTGTGTCTGTGATATATTATTCGATTCTGTTTCGTTTCTTATTCAAAAATGTATCAACGTTGACGTTCATGAAGAATTCTTTTAATATATCCCAACATATATTTATCCACTCTCGTTAGAAACCGACCTGACAACGACTACAGAACAACATTTAAATTGACAGAAACATGCATTATTAGTATTACTGTCGCTTAAGAAGTGTTTACATCGAGCAGATATGAACATAACGCTGTAATATGATCGATATAAAATACTTAAAAAGTTATTTCCATTGTTGTATCTTAGAGCAGAACACTCGTTAGACTACATGATTTATACTGCAGTACAGAACTGTATTACTCAGGCGATTCTTTCTAGAGGAAATTTACGTTTATAGGGTGATCATTTGCAGAAAAGGGCAAACATTTTTCCCTGATAAAAAAAGGAATTATTCTTTTCTACCGGAGGAAATTCTTTGATGCCTGTCATTTATTCGAAGAATGCGGTCATAGCCTTTAAATTAAAACTATTCTTGGCATTCATTCGAAGTGCAGAAGCCTCGGAAACTACTTCTAAAATGGCTGATAGCGGCATTTTAATAAAAATCCCCCTTCTGTTACCCTGGTTCATATGTTTTTCTTACGGTTGGTTTTACACGAAAATGGCGATTTTCCTTTTGCATATCTCTTTTCGAAACAGTAATATTTGTCTGTTACAGCATCAGGCGAAAATGGATGGGTGGATTTTTATGACACTTGGTGTTACAGTTTCAAAGTTCTAGTAGAGTCTTAGATCGATGGCCTAGAATGAAAACCTCGTATCTCACAAAGTTCCTCCTATCCAATATTTCCCTTAAGACTGGTTACGCCTCCCAGCCACACATGAATATGCAGTCCATCAGAACAATGTTCGTTGTGTTCTTTATTCCTATGCCGACGTGTGAAGGAAAATGAACCTTACCGTACCGTACTATAGGAAAGTATGTCTGCGTGACGTATTTACTAACTCCTAGAGTATAATTTTTATAAGGTTCATTTTCCTTTACTCATCTGCATAGGAAAATAAACCCAACGAACATTGTTCTGATGGACTGCATATCCAAATGTGGCTGGGAGGCGTGACCAGTCTTAAGGGAAATATTGGATATGAAGAACTTTTTGAGATACGAGGTATTCAATCTAGGCCATCGAGATATAAGTTGTACACAAATTTTACCAGGAGGAGTTGCTTCATAAGGGACCTAAAGAATAAAACTCGATGTATCTCTTTTACGGTTGGTTCTACACGAAAATAGCTCATGGCGAATATTTATTCTATACCTTTTTTCAGATACAGTGAAAAAGGAGGTAAATATCAGTGGCAGTCACATGAAAATTCAGGAATCGGTAACTAGCTCCATAGACTGTAAAGAGAGTCGCTATGGAGATCGTTTCGGCAGCGTTTTGAAGGCTTTGTACACCTATCAGTACTTTTTGAATATTAACCCGATTCTTTGCTTTCTTTTATCTGGAGGAAGAGATCAAATCAACATCGGCACCAATGAAAAGAATGATGAAACTGAAAAGAATTCTAGAGAGCGAGGAAGCGAGTACGTCTCGACACGCCACTGACAGTGGACAAAAATATAATTACCGCACATGCTACGTGATTATTCCGTCAACGACGCGTGCTACAGCTAGTGTCCCACTCGTAGGCGGATTGGCCTTCGGTTCAGAGGGTCCCGGGTTCGATTCCCGGTGGGGTCGGGGATTTTAACCTTCATTGGTTAATTCCAGTGGCTCGCGGGCTGGGTGTTTGTGCTCTTCCCAACATCCTTGCAACTCAAACACCACACAACACTATCCTCCACCACATTAAATAGAAATAGCCACACGAATTTAATGAACTACAGCTAGTATGAAGATAAAACTGGAATTAAAGAAAAATTGGGGGAAAATACACGTTTATAGGAAAAGGAATTATAATTTATCAATTCAGATGTTTAATACATTTTCTATCATTTAAGAAAAGACTAGGTAAACAACCGATCTGCCATGTAGATGACAGAAGTATATGCAGACGGTGGTTGATTGATTGATTGATTGATTGATTGATTGATTGATTGATTGATTGATTGATTTATATCTTTTAGATTCGAATCTCGGTGGAGTCAACTGACATTTAAACCTATTGAAAGCAAGACCATGAGGAATATTTTTAAATTGAAGCTCCTGGCGTCTCAGGACCTACAGTATAAGAGATTTTAAACACACTCTATTATTATTATTATTATTATTATTATTATTATTATTATTATTATTATTATTATTATTATTATTATTATTATTATTATTATTATTGAACCCTTGAACTAGAATTATGGGTTCATTATTATTATTATTATTATTATTATTATTATTATTATTATTATTATTAATTTATTATCCGTTCTGCTAAGTCCAGCCTTAATATCGTCTTCCTTGTGGTTATGTTACTGTCGAAGAGAGCTGTTAAACAGTGCGAAACAGCGACTTGAGTTACGTATACGACATGTAATGTGCAAGGGGCGGCATCTCAGACCATTATTTGCGTTCAGTGATGAAGGAAGACGCATATTAATGAACTTTAGAACTTGGACATGTGTTCTACAGCAGCTGGACTAACTTAAGTAGGTCGTAAGTATAGGCTACATCACCTGCTTTACGAGCTGTGCAAACATCATTATTCCGAGTTTCAAATTACTCTCGTATTTCACGCGTAACAAAGCACAAGTTATTCAGAACACCTTTATTCCTTCCGTCAGAATCATCCACAAGTACAAACTAGGCATAAAATATTCAAGTGATGAACCATTCCTTCTTTTTTTTAAAGCAAGAAAAATATGAAGCACCCGCATAGCATTAATATTAAGGCTCCAGAAAAAGAATCTGCGTAAATTGACATTTATTTTAACGGAAAAATAGATACGCGCACGGATGCCGTGAAAAATGTAATATAAATCTGCCATACACTTTAGAGCTGAAAACGTTTTTACCCTTGTTTATAGGGAGAAGAATTAGGGACTGATATAATTTATCGAAGGAGAGGTTTGATTAATTTTCTGTCATTTAAGAAAAGACAGGGCAAACAACCGATAGGGAATCTGCCACGTGGACAACAAAATGGGCTGTATTATTTGGATAACCGAGATTCGAATCTCAACGCCACAATTTATTCATTCAGCTGATAACTCATATGACATCAGGAGATATCAGTATCGGGATATACATTTTCAAAATAAAAGAGGGATTTTGGCCTAAGATAAAGCCACAACCTATAAAGGAATGCATATTTTACATTATTTTTGGAATATAATCCTAGGAAACTATGTTAAAATATAGTAGACTGGTCAATCAACAATCAGTTCGCGTATTTACCGAGAATGCCTACACAGGCTACTTCACCTGCGGCGCTGAAAGATCGGCCTTCAAATACAACACGGCAATATTAAAGAAATTCGTCATTACTGAAATGCACATCGATGAGTTGTGTAGAAAGGATTTAAAAGATTCATTAACCGTATTGCACAACCATTGGCATAACAGTTTCTAGTTTTATGTTTCCTGTAATTCATCCCATTCATACGGGACCTCTAAATTGATCAAAATGCAGTTGTATGTTTGAGAGAAGGCCTTACAAATCCAGTGCCTACCAGAAAAAGAGTAAGACAAGGATGTTCTCTCTCCCCAACTCTGTTTAATGCTTTTGGTTAGTTGATGATGACATGGGTTTAGGAGTAAAAACCAACTGAATACCCAAACAAGTAATTAAGAGTGGAGGTGACCAGGCCTTTCTAGCTGGCAGTCCATCTACATTGGAGGAAATGCATCAACGGTGCAGAAATACGGTATGCAAATATAGAACTCAAAGGCAATATGCATTATAGTCTCGAAATTCCCAAAACCTCTTCGCTTAAAGATTGATGATTCATACAGTTTATAGAACAAGTAAAGTCTTTTTCTTATCTAGGTCACAGGATTAAAGAGGATGAAACTGAAGTTAAAATGCCGTATTGATTAGCAATGATGTCATTATATGACTGTTGGAAAGTGTAACCGTGATTTCACTTGCTATTTGATTTTCTAATTTTGATGGAAGGTACTAAAAGTACAATCGAAGCAGTGTAACGGTTCAAATCCCGTTACAAGATGATATCTGTATTTTTATTATTATTATTATTATTATTATTATTATTATTATTATTATTATTATTATTATTATTATTTATTATTATTATGTCCGTATTATTATGTTATCTGTGATATTGTTACTATTATTGTAATTATCCGTTTTATTCAATTCGATTTTGCAATTGCCTGTTGCTTGCAAGATTGTACTTAGATGTATGCATATATACGTATGTGTAGATTATCATTAAACACCTGTACAGTGAGAATTGTTGTATATATCAGAGATTGGGTGTACGTTGGGACATTGTGCAAGATTAGTGGCGATTCTGCCAAGTCATCGCCGCGCCATGGCTACGGCATTGTATTTATTTAGATATGCGCTCACGGAGTTAGCTGCCTCCGGGCTATTTCACCACTGTATGTAATATTTGACGCGTAGGTGGGAGTATGTCATTGTTATTTCTGGATATTACGTAGCGGTGTCAACCAACGTCTATATAAGGTGGATGCATATTGTAGCGTCAGTCATTACTTATACGGATGCAGTACAGTGAAGTAGTCTACTAGATCAAGAGGCCTTAGTTGGTCAGTCAACCAGTGTGAACGAGAGATGGTGAAGACTCAGTGAGCCATTATTGGTCATTGAGAGAGTGAGACCAAATGGTTGGTCCGTCACTTAGTGGAAGACGCGGACGCAAGGCTTACCAAGGAGTCAGACAGGGCAACCCTGGACCTGCCAAGAGGTCATACCATATTGACTTACAAAGAAGTCAGATGATATGGAGAAGAAGCAGTCTCAAGGATGTATCACCACGTTAGGCGTGACACATCTACAGTAAACACCAGAGCAATGGATTACGTCGTAATTACACTCAAAGTGTTAAAGGTACAGTCAAGTGAATCAGTGAGGGAAATATTTCGTATAAATTGTTAAATGTCCGGTCAAGAAGAATTCAAATTCATGCCTAGTTTCTTTCAGTTGCAATGTCATAATTTCATATTCTCATCTGTTTTATCGCAACAAGACTCACTATTTTTTGATATATTATTTAAAGAATATATATTGTTCTATCAAACGAATTCAGAGTTTCATTTCATTGACAGTAAAATATCTTAACCTCAAAATTAATGGGGAAACCGAACGCCAATCTCCTTTTCCCAGAACTTATATGGTATGTTGTCAAAAGTAAGCTTATTACCCCACACCCTAGAGATAGTCAAGAGTCTCATTCTATTATTGCTGTACTGAGTGACAGCTGGCGCCCTTCAAATAACGTATGTGTAAGTAAGCAGGTAACAAGTAAGTGTGAGTACAAGGTCCGACGAGTGTGTATTTTATTTAATGAATATTAATTTTTTTAATTTCCATTTTAAATGCAGCTATTCAAATTTTTCAAGATAAATGCAGCTTTATATTCATATATGTTTGTAAAGTTAGTCAGCGACTCAGGGCCATGTTCACAGCAGTATAGTAGTTCTCTGGTTATGATGCTCATCAGAGCCCGAATTTTTATGATAATGACAGACCATAATTTAACGGGTACATCGTACACATTGCGTTATTCATCTTTCCGTCATGTTTGCCATTTTGTATTTTTAGGTATTTTTAAAAATTTGGCTCATTATTTGGTCATTTTCATCAATTTGTCACATTAAATTCTTGTTTTAAGACATTTTCTTTCTTCTGCTTTATAGTAGTCATTCTTATACATTTAAGTTGGGTAATAAACACATCTGAATATCATCGGAGCGTTCAGTAAACAAGACTACTCAAACTTCAAAAGACCGAGTACTCAGTTCGAAAACAATGAAATAAAGTAATCTTCTACGACCCTTATCCTAACGCTGTGGAAAATCAAATCCACTGTAGTAGGTGTGCGAGTTTTATTTACTGTCTTCCTTTGAAAATCACTTCAAGTGTTAGAATGCCAAAGATAAGCATTAGCTGTCCATTAAAGGAAAATATGTCACAATGCAGCGTTCTACAGATGGTCAAATACCTTTCTGAGAAATATGTGAAGCGAAAGGGGCAGCAGAAAAAAGATTTACCATTCGGCAACATATGGGACGCGACAGACACGTGGTATACAGAATATCACTGGAAAACACGTAGATGCTATGTTATTTGTTTGTAAAAATTGCACTCTTAAAAAAGGTCTGAAACATTATTCTCTGAAGTGTTTCTGTATTTCTTCTTCTTCTTCTTCTTCTTATTCTTATTCTTCTTATTGTTATTATTAGTGTTGTTTGATGACACTTATTCGCTCCATTACGAGTTAAAGGTGATGTGGATAATGCACATATTTCAATTTTTGGGTGAATATATTTTTCTTCATTTTGGATCATTTTCTCGCTCTTTTAAGTCCTTTTAGGTCATTTTGTAGATTTTTCGACATTTAATAGATCATCAAAATCCGGGCTCTACTTATTACACTGATGAATCCTTGAGATTCAGGAGTTATATTACTCCTTCTCTTCTCGGACACACGTGCTGAAGTTAGGGTAGATAGGAAGTGTGGTTTATTTTTAATTAACTATAATAATGGCTTGTGACCTCCGGAGAGAGACCTGGCGCAGTTCTTTCGAGTTGACGCCATATTGACAGCCTACTCATCTGTAACGATAGGGCCCTACCTGAGATGAATTCTAATGCTGCAGGTGGCACAAACACTGAGATTCCGAGCAATAGGAATTAAATAATGAAAACTAAAATCCCCGACCTGGCCGGGAATCGAACCCGGCACTCTTCGGACCTAAGGCCAGCATGCTGAACATTTAGCCGTGCCATTCGGGATTTTTGTTAAAAAAAGGAAGTATCTGAAAGCTGAAGGTAAAGAAGTAGTATTTTTACTGTCGAAATAGTAAAACATCAGAACGTATTCATTGGATTCGTTGACCCTGTCGTAAAACACACCAACTATTCCTTACTAACTTCGAGCAAGTCTCCATAAGTTGTACGTCTTAAAGACCCTTTTTTAATGATGGTCAATTTTGTATTCGTAGTAGCTCTATGCATTTCTTCTTCCTTCTTAATCTGTTTACCCTCCAGGGTCGGTTTTCCCTCGGACTCAGCGAGGGATCCCACCTCTACCACCTCAAGGGCAGTGTCCTGGAGCTTCAGAGTCTGGGTCAGGGATACTACTGGGGAGGATGACCAGTACCTCTCCCAGGCGCCCTCAATTGCTATGCTGAACAGGGGCCTTGTGGGGGATGGGAAATTTGGAAGGGATAGACAAGGAAGAGGGAAGGAAGCGGCCGTGGCCTTAAGTTAGATACCATCCCGGCATTTGGCTGGAGCAGATGTGGGATACTACGGAAAACCACTTCCAGGATGGCTGAGGAGGGAATCGAACCCCCCTCTACTCAGCTGACCTCCCGAGGCTGAGTGGACCCTGTTCCAGCCCTCGTACCACTTTTCATATTTCATGGCAGAGCCGGGAATCGAACTCGGGCCTCCGGGGGTGGCAGCTAATCACACTAATCACTACACCACAGAGATCTCTATGCATTTACAGTATGTATTTGTGATTTATTTTGCTTTTCATTAATCCATTGTTTCATTTCTGCACCAAGAGATTTCATTCCTCACCATTCTGGCTGGCAATATCTTGGAGATGAATTGAATAGTCTTCAGCTAAGAGAACCAAGTGACTTTTTCATAATTTAGAGAAAACTGAGAAACATTTGGCACATTCCCACTATATATTTACTTACAGTATGAATCCATTTTATGGCGGTAGTGGTAGAACAAGAATTTAGTTACCTTTTGCACTCAGCAGAACTTGTAGAATAATTACTTTGCTAATAATCGGATAATATTGATTTTATTATATCATGATTAATGATCTTGAACTTTAGTATTCCTTGCTCATATTATGCAATTGGCTAACATTTCTGAGAAGTGAATGTACATTAAAATGTCCATATTAAACATTCTTGCCAGATATATGGTTTACTCATATCAATGCGAAGAATAACATAAATAATTAATGATCAAAGAAATAAAAATAACACAATTTATAGCATTGGTGAATTATGTTTTGTGATATTACTGAACATCGTAAACTAAATTTCCTTCCGTGAGTGAATTTCAGGTTTATCTGCATTAACGTGGTCTGTCTATAATTCACTGCCTTCTCTTGTTGCTTTCAGTCCCTCGCAAAGGGGGAGACATACTGATTAGACGAATTTTAATAGACTTTTGAGATCCTTCAGCTTTTCTGTCTTAATACTGCACACAATAGGGTACATTTAGAGCAAAAGAAAATAATAAGCCATTTTCTTTCGGTACCAAGTGAAGAATAGCACTACCAACCTATGCCACAACAAAACACCTCTTTAACGGAATTTAAGAGTTTAAATTGTACAGTATGGTTATCTCTGGCTGAAGAAGGGGCGTGCTTTAAGCTTTCGTCCGGTGTCGTTAACTTCGTTTTTTTTAATTGCAAAATACCATTCAGTTATTATAATTCTAGCTCATACAGACTATTAATGACTATCTTGTAGAACTCTTGTTATACAAATCGAAGTTGACAAATATGCAGCACGAAATAATTATTGCAATTCACAAACCTGGGAAACCTTCGACACTACCCACGAGTTACAGACCAATAAGTTTATTACCAACGTTTTCCAAATTATTTGAGAAAATCATCCTCAAACGAGTAAATAATTTCTTAGAGGCCACATCTCTCCTTCCACATCACCAGTTTGGCTTCCGTCAACGGCATTCGACAACTCATCAGCTATTACAGAACGTCTTATGGAACACATTGCGCAAGGTTTCGAGTTCAAACATCACACTCTTGCAGCGTTCTTAGATTTTACAAAGGCATTTGATGAAGTTTGGCATAAAGGCCTATTATACAAATTGCACACAATCAGAATCCCACATTGTATATACAGCATCATCTACAGCTTCTTGAGTCGGCGTATCCTTCGCGTACGTATCTATTCCACGCATTCAACACCTCGGCTCATTAACGCCGGAGTCCCTCAAGGTTCCATTCTTGGTCCAACCCTCTTCGACATTTATACCCATGACATTCCATCGCCTGCATTCGTGAACATCGCAATGTATGCAGGTGATACTGCTGTCTTCACATCCCACCATGACATGTTAACTGCCACTCACCGACTGCAAGCCTCTCTGAAAACCATATCAACGTGGTTAGATGACTGGAGAATTTCACTGAATGTACCAAAATGTGAAACCATGATATTTACTCTTCGACGTCCACCTCTCCCACCACCAATCTTCCTAAATGGAACAGCCATCCAATGGACGCCTAACGACAAGGCCGTGAAGTACCTGGGAGTATTCCTTGACCGTCGTTTATCATGGAAATACCATATAAATCAGAAATTTAATCTAAGTTATGCACGACTAAGAAGACAATATCCTCTCCTAAAGAGGAAATCTTCAAATTTGAATGTGGATTACTTCTCTACAAATCACTGCTCCGTCCTTTATTCACCTACGCCTGTCCAGTCTGGGGAGGGGCGGCTCGAACCACTATCAGACCTCTGCAATCGTTCCAAAACAAATTTATCCGTATCATCACCAACGCTCCTTGGTACGTCCGAAACAAACAGTTAGATCGTGAACTTCAGTTAGACACTCTGGAACACGTGATTTCAAAGCAAGCCAAGACGTTCTTCAAGAAACTCCAAAATGTGCCTGGTGCTGTGTTCTTCGCCCTTGGAAAACGATCCACACTTCCACGCCGGGTTAAAAGTAGACTTCCTCAAGATCTTTTACTTTCGCCAAGAGAAGAATCTGAAGATGATCAGTGAGTGCTCGTGTATAAAAAATAAAATAAAATAAAGTGTACGAATTTCCACTCGAGTGCTATTGTTGCTCAGTGCTTCTTTTAATCAACTGCCAATTTACTTCTCAATGAAATATTTAGTATAACAAGCATTACAAAGAAAAAAAGTTAACTTGAAAAGAAAAACTGGAACATCCCTTTGTGTTTGTGAACAATTTCTTTTTCTTTTTTCTTATGTGTGTGTGTGTGTGTGTGTGTGTGTGTGTGTGTGCGTGTGTGTTTTCCAGCACTTTATTACAAACTTCCCTCACTTATTCTAGTTACAGAAGGGCCTACAGGAGTTCGACTTCAAATCTTGTCCTTAGTAAGTGATTATTTTTGCCTTGTATTATTATGTACTAAGATTTTTCTTTGTTGTTTGTTTGGTTGCTTTTATTTTATCTTTTGTCAACAGTAATCTGATATAGCATGTATTTATGCTGAACGATTAAATACTACATTTTTAAAAATATGCAGCACCATTTCCATAGCAGCCTCCGTGACTCAGGCGACAGAGCACCGACCTCTCACCGCTGGGTTCCGTGGTTCAAATCCGGTCACTCCATGTGGGATTTGTGCTGGATAAAGCGAAGGCGGGACAGGTTTTTCTCCGGGTAGTCCGGTTTTCCCTGTCATCTTCCATTCCTGCAACAATCTCCACTATCATTTCATTTCATTTGTCAGTCATTAAACATTGCTCCAGAGCAGTGCGACAGGCTACGGCAGCCGGCACGATTCCTATCCTCGCCGCAAGATGGGGGCTTCATTCATTCCATTCCTGATGTGGTTGAATGACTGGAAACAGGCTGTGGATTTTCTTTTTCATTTTCATTTCCATAGCAGTGTGTCGATGAAGTATAGCACGTCAGTTTGGTCATTTTCTATGAATTTTTATCCGAAAAGAATTGCAGATTTGTAGGAAACGTTCTGCCTTCTCTGCTTATCTTTAAATTAAAATACGAAAATGAGAATTTAAACCAGGACTCGGCTGATTAACTTCATCAGTACATGCTGATTTTACGCTGCACTAATTTGAAACCTAACATCGGTAATGTGCCATTCCTCTTAATTTATGAAGTGGTTTTCTACCAAAAGTTGTACATTTGGGACATACTCTACATTAAATTTAATAAACTGTGTTTGAATTTCTGCGCAAGTCCAACAGAAACTCTCAGGTTCCGGTATATTATAATGCAATTTAATTCAGTAACTAATACAACAAAATTGTCCTAAAAACGATCCCAGTATCGATTTTAGTGAGTTTGGTTGTCCACATTCCAGAAGGTACTAGTAACCGAATGTATACCGGTATATGAACTGAACTCCTTGAAAATACTTGTAAAATGATTACATAATGGTAATACTCCATTGCAAATAAATATTCATTTTATAAGAGCACTACTTAAAATCGAGTCATTTTAAATCTTTGAAAAGAAACGATGAATTATTATTATTATTATTATTAATAATGCCATTGGTTTTATATCCCACCAACTATTTTTACGGTTTCTGGAGATGTCAATGTGCTGAAATTTTGTCCCTCAGGAAATTTTACGTGCCGAAGCGCTTTATGCGTTACTGCGACGTTTAAACTGTTAGAAAATATTATTATTATTATTATTATTATTATTATTATTATTATTATTATTATTATTATTATTATTATTATTAACACGGAAATTAAACCTGAAGGGTTACAGGTATCACAGCCCTTGAGTATCGGAGGAAAGTCATTAAAGACATACAAAAGCAATAATTTTTTCGCTGGAGTAAGAAACGCTGTATTGGGAAGGTCGTGGTCATAAAAGGTTCTTGACATTAATCTGGTGTGAAAATGGGAAACTAAAGAAAACCAGCTTGAGGGTTGGCGAAGGTAGAGTAATAACCCAGCATTTTTAAAATTCGAGCGTATAACCACACGACTCATACCGCGCAACTAACTCGATCGGTTTATTATTATTATTATTATTATTATTATTATTATTATTATTATTATTATTATTATTATTATTATTATTATTATTATTATTATTATTATTACTGTGTTTGCGTGGAACAGAGAGGTGAAAGAAGGTGCTGGCTTCAATGGGTAATATATTTCTTTTCAGATATTAAATTTTAAGAAAACAATGCACCAGGCGACAGAACGAGATTTCAGCTACAGAGCTAGTTCGGTACAAAATAGACAAAATGGAAAACCTATATAAGGTTGGTTACAATTTGAGTTCCAGGTTCCCTGTTTACAAAAGTCCCTACATCACTACTGTTGCGTTTAGATAGGTAATCAAGGAGATAAATCTCCCAATTTCTTTTACAGGATTTTTAACTTTCCAAGAGCACTTTGCTCCAAAGGTTACAAGCTATGGCCTTCCAAAGGCACCATTCAATATTCACACAAATACTTTTTTTACCTCTATTCTCTACAACTCTACTCAGGAGACTGCGCTCCTAAACCCTTACAGCCTAATCAAGGCAACCATTAAGTTTACATTAGAGATTTGAGCATTTTTGCTCAATAAATTTAACACTTTCAGGCCTCTCAAGGTACAACCTACATTTAATAGTTCAACCAGATATCACTGTCTTCAACACTCAACAGCTTAACCACTTAACAGAAAAGTTTTTACAGGAGTATAGAAATACTCAATCTACCGGGCCTTGGTGGGAAGAAAAAAAAACAGGTTAAAGTTACTGGCCCGAGAATCAAAATGAAGCGGAGGCAGACACTTACACTCCTTGACACGGATACTTAGAAGTTTAAAACCCTAGTAGGGCTCACTGACCGACGTTACGGGGGCCAATCCCATACTACTGAGGTGATTATATGGAGGAAATTTAAGTTACAAGGCTACAGATAGAAGACGGTTACTAAAAACATAGTCACCTCAAATACAAGTTGATAGGGAACTCGACATGGTGTCACACTCTCTATTCCCGAATTTCAGTTAACTACACTTGATTTACTTGAACTTTTACATGAGAAGAAAGAAAAGTTTCCATTTTGGAAAATTTACAGTTACATTATTAAAGATAGGAAACCTTCCCCTTGAGTCAGCTTGCGGAGAAAACTACTGAGTCAGAAAGATGGTGGCCTTTACCTTACCTGACGTTCTGCCTGCCGATGGATGAGGCCCACGCCTCCTCTCTTAGCATACACACTCAAAAAGGCAAATTAACTCGAAAAAACGTCAGCTTTTATACCCGAGAGGAAGGTTCGAGAAGGCACTGGGCTAAGACCGGACACAACCTCTCATTTTTATTGGACAGTGGAAAAGTTACAAGAAGCATGCGATTGGCAGAAAAATAAATACATGAATTTTGCTATTGGTTGAAATCCCAAGTCGGCGGGAAGAGCTAGAAGTTTTGCAATCTTAGAAATATCACAAACAAGGAAAAACCAATTCAGTTCAAACAACTTATAAATACAAAATTTCTTTAAATTTTTAGTAGTTCCACTTTACACCAGAGTGCATGACATCAATTCTTAAATAGAGACATCCATGGAGAAAAGTCCAACTTCTTGAAATAGTTTTTGCAAACTTTATGTGTTAGATAGCGTTCTTCAAGGTGCTTCTTTCAAATTCACGGGGTTAAGGTGTATCTCCCGGTATATTCTTATTCTTATTCTTATTCTTATTCTTATTCTTATTCTTATTCTTATTCTTACATTTTTTGCTTCATGGTGGGAAATCGTACCCACTTCCATCCAGAAGACATATATTGTGGTAATAAATAAATAAATAAATAAATAAATAAATAAATAAATAAATAAATAAATAAATAAATAAATAAATAAATAAATAAATAAATACATAAATAAATAAATAAATACATTACTTAATTAACACCGTTTTGCCTCATACTAATCACATTAGTGGTTTATGAAGGTATCGAGTGACCATAATTTGGTCCCCCAGGAGTAATTTTTATGCCGGTAACACTATTTACAAGTACATTAGGCTGAATATTTGAGCACCATCAAAGACTAGGGGACTGAACTGGGTTCGAGCCCGTAAACTCGGGCTCAGAACGGCAGCAATCTACCGACTGAGCCATTCAGTCTGACGAACACAAACATTCCGTTATTGCCGAGCCACTGGCTCAGACGGTTCGGGCGCTGGCCTTCTGAGCCGAACTTGACAGGTTCGATTAGTGGCTTAGTCCGGTGGTATTTGAAGGTGCTTAGCTACGCCAGCCTCGGTAGATTTACTGGCACGTAAAAGAATTCCTGCGGGACAAAATTCCAGCACTTCGGTGTCTCCGAAAACCGTAAAAAGAAGTAGTTAGTTGGAATAGTTTCACGAAATAGCAATAACATTATTATTATTATTATTATTATTATTATTATTATTATTATTATTATTATTATTATTATTATTATTATTATTATTATTATTACATTATGTTGCTGATGAGTCTTCCCTTCAAGTCATCGTATCACCCGAATGTAATACATCATTTTAATATGTTATCCATGTTTTTTATTTGTGAAGTGATAAGTTTCCAATAAAAATTGAATGCGTAGTAAAATAATTTGGGTGTAAATGGGTTGAGAATAAAACAGCGAAAGTTGTTTCTGGACTTGTCTGTTTACATTGCGGAGACCTCCTCAAAAGTAGGCCTAATTCGTTTTCGCTTAGTGTACTCATTGTAACGACTCTCTTCTGACTTGCTCTACTGTAGCACATCCTGTCGGAGATGGTCTTTTTTTCTCTTTCGACAACTTAAGGGTCATTTAGAACCTGTGCAGCGGCTTAGAAAAGCAGCTACTGTTTGCGACCGATATTGTTTTTTTTTTTTTTTAGCGACGTTATTAACGACTTGGTGTACCGGGGCACGGGAAGTCATCTACTAGGATAAAGCTAGATGACCTTGGGAAACAGGATTGTTAAGACACTTTTTTTCCTACCTTTGTCTTTGATGTTGAAGTTTCCGTACTTTCGTTACGTTCCACGGCTCTAGCCATTACATGAACATCGTCAACAGAAATAAGAATGCGACGGTAATAATAATTATTGCGAACACGTAGACCTAATCTAATAAAGATTTACTTTTATGGGAGGGTGTATAAAGAATAAGTGTAAGAATCTAAAATTTCCCAGTGGGTGGCATCACTAATGCGATTAAAGAATATATTGCTCAGAATATATTATTACTGTTATTATTATTATTATTATTATTATTATTATTATTATTATTATTATTATTGTTACGGGGTTACCCGTGGAGCAGAAAGAGGTCAAAGAAGGTGCTTGAGTGAATGGGTCTATCTACAATATCAAAGTTGAGTTAAAACTTTAAAAGGTTATATTTCTTTTCCAACAACGAACTTAATAATATTTTTCACTGAGTGAACATAACAATAATAATATATCAGGTACAAAGCAATCTTGAAACAAGACTAGGAAAATTCAAAAGCAGTGAACTTTACAGATTCTGGGTTTCAAGCCCCTCGTTTTACAATCTCTGAGCTCCCAGCTCAAATTTACAATTTAAAATGAGAACCAATTTAGTCAAGGGCAGAAATCCCTTAAGAGCACTTGCTTCCAAAATTACAACATCTAGACTTCAAGAGGCATTCGTTATTCTTACAACATTTGGAAAAATAGCTAACAAGGTCTCAGCTTCTCACGCCTACTCAAGGCAACATTGCATGAAAAGTGACAAACTCTGGCCTTTCAAGGCGCTATTTACAAATTGAAATATTATTACACAGAGGTATCTCGTACCCAACCTACAGGGCCTTTGAGAAAAGGAACAGGTTAAGTAAAAACGACCCGAAACACAAACTGAATGGAGGCGAACACTGCGCTCCAGGTAATGAAATATTAAAACCCATGGGGCTCTCGGCCCATGAAGCAGGGGCTATTCCCACACTACTGAGGTGGCTCGCATGGAAATCACTGTAACACATTACAGGAAGAAAACCGTTACAAAACGAAGTCACCTCAAACCAAGATGAAGGGAGCTCGAGATGGTACTTCATTCTCTATCCCCGGTTTGCAGTTAAAGCTTAATGAAGTTTTACATTAGCCAAAATAAAATTTACATTTTAGAAACGTAGGTTACATGGTTAAAAATTCGGACCTTCCCCTTGGAATAATTTGCGGAGGTAGCAAGAAAGAATAAAGTTATGTGGCCATTACATTGTAGAAGATCTAGCTGCCAACGAAAGAGGCCGCCCGCCTCCTGCTTAAAAACACGCGCCCAGAAAGCCGACGATCAATTGGCCAAGAAACGTGAAAAGCGTCAGTTCATAAACCCTCAGGGAAGGTTCGAGATCATTCAAGACTAAACCAGCCACACCCTCTCAATTTAATTGGTTAATCACAAAGTTACACTCAGAATCGAACAAGAAGGTTGAAAATTATTTACAGAATTTTTATGATTGGCCATATTCAAAATTAGTGGAAGGAAAAAAGGAGGGTTGCCAACCCAAAAATAAATGAACATAGATCAGTTATGGAAAACCGAGGAATACAAAACTTCTTTAAGTTATAAGTTCTTACACCTTGCACCAGGGTGTATGATCATAGGTTCTTGGTAGTATCATCTGTGGAAAAATGTCCAAACTTCTTGGTGAATGGCAAACAAAACAAGGAGAAATTCACTCAGTTTAGAAAAACTTCACAACAAAACAATTAATTTTTCAGTGGTGACATCTTCTGATTAAAGTTCTAATTTCTTGTTGTAGTAGTTTCCACTTTTGTTCGATAGAGGAGTTCATTAAGGCGCTTATTTTGAATGCACGGCGTTGAGGTGTACCTGCCGGTACAATTATTATTATTATTATTATTATTATTATTATTATTATTATTATTATTATTATTATTATTATTATTATTATTATTATTATTATTATTAGCGTATTCTCCCAATAATGGAAGACGTTAAGCAAACAACTCAATCAAGCTTCTTTGGTTTCTTCTTGTTCTTCCCATAGGCTTTCATTCTCTCTGAGAAGGCTTGTTTACGTTCTTCCGACCATTTCGGTCTGCACTGTTTTTGCTTTGGTTGCTCTGATGTAACTTCCCACTTGTTGACTTTGTGTCTGAAGGTGTCTCTTTCTAAAATGTCTGTTGCACATATGTTTGCATTTTTGAAGTCCTTTCGAAGTTCGTCCAGCCAAGGTGTTGAATTCTTCTTCTTCTTCTCCTCCTTAATTTTTAATTTTTTTTTTTTTTTTGCTAGTTGCTTTACGTCGCACCGACTCAGATAGGTCTTATGGCGACGATGGGACAGGATAGGGCTAGGAGTGGGAAGGAATCGGCCGTGGCCTTAATTAAGGTACAGTCCCAGCATTTGCCTGGTGTGAAAATGGGAAACCACGGAAAACCATTTTCAGGGCTGCCGATAGTGGGGTTCGAACCTACTATCTCCCGAATACTGGACACTGGCCGCAATTAAGCGACTGCAGCTATCGAGCTCGGTCTTATTATTATTATTATTATTATTATTATTATTATTATTATTATTATTATTATTATTATTATTATTTCTTCGTCATGCCCAAGTAAGGAGCGCAATTGAACTTATTTAGCTGATGTCGTTGCCTTTTTCTTCTCCGAAAATCTCTCCATCTTCTCTCTGTTGCTTTTCTTGAGATCTTCTGACCAGGTTTTGTTGGTGGTAGTACTTGGATGATGTTATGTAAAGCGGTGATTGTCGACTAATTTTCTGAACTTAGATCTGTGTAACACAATGTCATCTGTGATGCCTATTTCCTGAAGATCTTTTCCAACTTCGAGCAGCCATTTTTTTATTTATTTATTTATTTTTTTTTTTTATTTTTATTTTTTTTTTAC
Organism: Anabrus simplex; assembly: GCF_040414725.1. Lineage (NCBI taxonomy): Eukaryota > Metazoa > Arthropoda > Insecta > Orthoptera > Tettigoniidae > Anabrus > Anabrus simplex. The sequence goes on from NC_090269.1 coordinate 290,878,605, forward strand.
TTTCATTGACAGGGCTAGGTTCAGAATTCTTTTGGTCAATCTCTGATTACTCATTCTGAGAATATATCCATAAAATTTCAAACTATTTTCCTAAATGTGTCTAAGCTTTTCTCTGAATATTGGTACATGTCATGAGGTTTCCTTATCATCATCCCCCTGTACAGACTGGTCCAAAATTTTCCTTAAGATTTTTTTCCCTTGCTTTTCTGTATCTTTAATCAATGATCTGGCCCCAGTGATCAGTCTTTGAGATGCATATAGTGCGCCAGGCTTTATTACAGTGTTATAATGTCTTAATTTTGCATTTCGGGATATATATTTTTTATTATATCTGCTCTTTGTAGATTATGATTATGATTATTATTATTATCGTTACAAATTCTTTGTCAACGTACAAAAACATGTGAAAACCGAGAGAGTGACTGCGCATTTTGGGTCACGTAGCTCTCATCCTGCATTCGGGAGATAGTGGGGTTCGAACCCCACTATCGGCAGTCCTGAAGACGGTTTTCCGTGGTTTCCTATTTTCACACCAGGCAAACGCTGAGACTGTACCTGTCCAATTCCACCCTCACCAAAACACCTATCTGTGCGACGTAAGGCAAATCGAAAAGAAAAAAAATGTAAAATGATGCTGGGCGCAAGGAAGATAAAGCTTTATTAAATGATATTAATGAGGTCACATCTGAAGGTAATATATATCAACACGATCCAGAAATCAAATCCAGGCAGGACCCCTTACCTCACCCGCTATGTAAATGTGCTTCTAGTTACTGACCAAGGATAAACAACGGTAATAGGTAATAACTAATATACAATTTATACAATAATAACATTAAATATACACAATTCACTGCATGAAATTAATTAATATGTCAGATACCGAGACCTGACAGAAACATTTCTCTTGTTGTTTCTAACACTTCATTTTGCTAGTGGCTTTACGTCGCACCGACACAGATAGCTCATATGAGATAGGAAAGGCCAAGGAGTTGGAAGGAAATGCCCGTAGCCTTAATTAAGGTACAGCCCCAACATTTACCTGGCGTGAAAATGGGAAACAACGGAAAACCATCTTCAGGGCTGCCGGCAGTGGGATTCGAACCCACTATCTCCCGAATGTAAGCTCATAACCACGTGCCCCTGACCGCACGGCCAACTCGCCCGGTATTTCTAACACTAACGCGCTATTAACAAAAGGGGTTTCTCTTAATCAACACTTTCTGTCCTTACCCTTTGCAGCATAGCATGTCACTTCATTCCCCTACCTTATAAACTAAGTTTTAATATTTAAAGGTATGGGGACAGGAGGATAGCATTTAATGTAAACTACCCCTCACTAGTCGTTATCAATTGACAAGGTATAATAAATTACATGTATTTGCAGTGTGCATTTCAGAGCTAGTTTTCATTGCGTTTCATTTCTAATGTAGGTATAAGTGTTATCCCATTAATGACTTTGAAACATTCATTGTAGGCATAACTACAGTATATAGGATATTAAATTAAGATGAATTAAGTACTATCTGCGCACTTTTTAGCGATAGATTTGTTTACTGGTTTGAGGAGCAAGGAGGGATCACTTCCGGTTTCGTTAGTACTGCCAGCTGAATGGAAATGAAATCTGAATTGAATCGATAATATGATCGATCGATATGAATGTTCCAAACCTTTGTCCTCTTAAGCCAACAACTGTGTCACACACACCGTTATATAACATTACATAACATTTCTCGATGCGAATCTTATTCCTAGAGTGAATTCTATAGTTTAGCTTTGCTGTGTAAATAACAACAGTACTAGTACGTAAAGTGTACGCCAGATGTCGCACAGCGATGCATAAGCGATTCATAGTTTGTATTTCATAAGTTGGCAGTACGAATATCGAAGATTGCCGAGGTCGACCGATTTAGCACTAGGGTGTAAATCTATCTCTAAAAAGTGCGCATATAGTATATTGTACACATTTATGCTCCCTATGAAATACTATGAACAGAGAACACTTGGCGCTGTACGAGAGGCTTGGGAATTATTTATTTTCAAGAATTATGATGGGAGATGTACGAGTAACATGCTGCACTATTTTGAACCAGAGGCGAAGAGGCAATCGTTGAAATGGTTCCAATCGAATTATCCGCTTCCTTTAACAAATTAATAAAGTTGTGTTTTTGTCAAGAATAGTGATGCTGCCGTTTTTTGGGATTCCTGTTTTGGACATCGTGGATCAAGAACCACCATTAATACCGACGTTTACGTGACAACCGTAATGAACCGTCACACTCGACTAAACTGTGATAGACTACATGGACGGAGGAAAGATGTTTTGCCGTTACACTACAATACTCGACTATACATCGTCAGTTACTTCAATATACCGGGCGAGTTGGCCGTGCGGTTAGAGGCGCGCGGCTGTGAGCTTGCAGCCGGGAGATAGTGGGTTCGAATCCCACTGTTGGCAGCCCTGAAGATGGTTTTCCGTGGTTTCCCATTTTCACACCTGGCAAATGCTGGGAATGTACCTAAATCAAGGCCACGACCGCTTCCTTCCAACTCCTAGGCCTTTCCTCTCCCATCGTCACCATAAGACTTATCTATGTCGGTGCGACGTAAAAACACTGGCAGAAAGTAACTTCATTAGTCAACATTGCCATAACTTACTGCCCTATTTAGCACCTTCTGATCATCACCACCTTGGTAAACCGAAGGACTCACTACGCGGGAAAATGTTTGAAGATAATGCGTTCCTTATTATGCCTGCTTTACAATGACTTGGATTCCGGCTCCATGTTTAGCGTGCTGGCCTTAGGTCACAGGGGTTCCGGCAGGGTCGGGAATTTCAACCCTAATCGGTTAATTCCGCTGGCACGGGGGCTGGGTGTATGTGTCATCTTCATCATCATTTCTTCCTCATCACGACGCGCAGTTCACCTGAGGGCGTCAGTTCTAATGACCTGCACCTGACAAGCCGAAATCCCGGCACTAAAAGCCATACGCCATTTCATTTCGGTGGTTTACATATCCCAGACATTCATTGTGCAGGTATACATTTGATCGTTCTGAGATGTCGTAAGGCTTATGTACCTTTTCTTCCGTACTCAGGAGGGGTACGCAGGCTACTTAGAGAAAGACGCCCACTCTCTAGCCAGGAGGTTTGAGGCGCAGTGAAGGACGAGGGAGAAGCGATCAGACGTGGCATATAAGTAGGAACTGTCACGGTATTTTCCTGGAAGTGGGAATGGGAAACTACAGGAAACCATTGACCGCCGACGGTGGGGTTTAAAACCCACCGCTTCCCGAATGAAGAGTAGTTAATCCGTAGCCACTCCACTTGGTGTAAGGCTGTTGAAAGGGACGGATATTATGTAAATGCGTGAGGTTGTGTGCCTAAATAATTTAGCAATACATAGTTAAAATTGAAATAAAAAATAAAGAGGTTCAACCTATTCAATACCAAAGAGTAAGAAATGCAGTGATTATATGGAAAAAAAAAAAAAAAACGAACAAAAACTGGCTTTGTAAATACTGTAACGGGTTGAGTTTTCTGATGAACCTTGTAATAAAAGCCAGCATATTACACACATGTTAATAACAAGTAAGAAATATCGTATCATTACTACCCATTCTTTAGTAGTTCATGTGACATTGCACAATATGGCAAGTATCAAAGATCGCTGATTTTTGTATGCTTGTAATGGTGCATTCCAGTTCTATCCCTAGATTTTCCAGATGCTTGATGTACGTCCATAACATGGGTACAGTAGTTGAATACTGGAGGGTTGTAGTTCAACGGGTAAACGTTTCAAATATAACGGGGGGCGATGACCTAGATGTTAGGTCCCCTAAACAAGCATAATCAAAGATATCAGCCAAAGTGGTACCATTCACTTCCTTGCAACGCGTCCTGCTACGCACCAGACGGTATCGTGTGCAGCTGGAAGGTCGTATGTTGTTTACATGTGTAGAAGTCAGCTATGCCTCGCTGATGGTTACTTGTTCTTGAGCAATTACAGCCGTTAGAGAAATGTCGCTTCGTGAGACTTCGCAAGGTGGGGATGAACATATCGACGAATTGTTTCACACGTTGGTCATGATGGATCCGTAATGCTGCGATGCTATCAACGGTGATCAGTTGAATAGTCCCACAACCTTAGATCAGGTTCGGGACGGTCGCGTAGAACGTCAACATCGTAATATTATTAGGCCATCACCGGCAGACAATAATGCAGCTGAGATCCGAGCCAATGGGGAGTCGGGAATGCACACATGTAACATAAGGACCATCTACTTGCAGTAGAACCATGGACACGTATGTCTGTCACTCAGTTTCTTTCTCTATCCCAACACCGTTGCCCACGTCTCCTGTGATTTCGTGCAAGGACGCTCTGTTTTGTTTAGCGATGAGAGCAGTTTCTGCCTTCATGCAAGTAATGAAATGGCGTATGGCTTTTAGTGCCGGGAGTGTCCGAGGACAAGTTCGGCTCGCCAGATTCAGGTCTTTCGATTTGACGCCCGTAGGCGTGATGAGCATGAAATGATGATGAAGACCACACATACACCCAGTCCCCGTGCCAGCGAAATTAACCAATTATGGTCAATATTCGCGACCCTTCCGGGAATCTAACCTGGGACTCCTGTGACCAAAGGCGAGCACGCTAACCATTTAGCCATGGAGCCGGACTTCATGCAAGTGATGGCCATATACGTGTGCCTGTGAGTAGAACTACTCTTTTAGAGTGTAATCGCCCTGACATACGGGGCCAATTCCAGCATCATGGTATGGCGCACATTAAGTACAATTCTCGTTCACCTTTGTTGTTTATGGAGGGCCAGTTAAACTGTTATATCTAGGACACTGTACTGCACTCTGCTCTACTGTACCTAGCTGTTAATATAAAGAATGATCTTCACTGATGTAATCATATTAACGAGGTTGTTAAGACAGGTTACAGATAGCTTCACATGGTTATGAGAGTATTCAGGGTTTGTAGTAAGGATGTAAATGAGAGGGCGTGTAAGACCACAGTTAGAGTTTGGTCCAGTGTTACAGTACCTTCACCAGGACTACTTGATACGAGAACTGGAAAAAATCACAGGAAATCAGCATGATTTGTTCTGGATGTTTTCCGACATACGATTAGGCCGGCCGCAAAATGAGACGCAGGTCCGTAAGGTGAAGCAGGGTGACTCCACGTCGAATTCTTCACGGCAGAGTGAGTCACAGCGACAATCGTCGCAACTTGGATCGCAGTTTCAGTACGCAGTTTACCACGGAACTTCAGCTCTGGGAGAGATGGCGAATACTGCTGCTATGTTAATAGCCTTGAGTTCAGAATCGGATTCCGATACCGAGTTCGTGTTCGAAACGGTTTGTTACAGATTCAGCCGGTGCTCCACTTTTCATGTATTTTTGCTGTCTTCTGAGAGTATCTCTCAGCGAATGTCTCAGTTTCTCCCATATCGCCTTCTCTTCAGCACCTGCAACAATGGCTTCGTGGCTTGTATAATACAGAACTTCGCGAACACGCACGCCTTCAATTAGTTTTTCGTTCATTTCGAACTACAAAGCACAATATGAACAGCCAAAAGCACCGCGAGTCTTGCAGGAAACTGCGGAAGAGAAACTGCGGTCCGCAGGGTCACCACGGGCAGCAACTGCGTCACGTCACCCTGCGCCGTAACATGCGCGGGTCCAGTCAGTTCTGTGGTTCACAGAAACTCACCGTGAGTCACCCTGCGTCACTTCACGGACCTGCGTCTCGTTTTGCGGCCGGCCTTAGTGTTACGAAAATATTGCAAACTTTGGACCGGGAAGGCTTGGGAGTAAGGAGACGAGATCCTCAACTATGTGGTATGTTTCAAGCTGCCGGAGGGGATTTGGCGTGGAATGACATAAGTAGCCGAATAAGCCTGAGTGGAGCTTTCGAAAGTAGGAAAGATCATTCATAATAAAGGTAAATTTGGATTTCAAGAGAAAAAAATTGAGCAAATGTTCATTTATATGATGAGGAATAAGGGATTGGAATAAATTATCAAGGGAAATGTTCAATAAGTATCCAAGATCTTTGAAAATATTTAAGAAAAAGCTAGTTAAACACCTCGGTGACAGCCCTAAATGCAGATCATTGATGTCTGATTGTCTGATTGATACTGTATTTTCCAAAGTGATATTAAGATATTTATTATTTAAAAACGTTTTAACTTCTTAATCATCTTTAATCCGGAGGTACATTAGATTAATGCTATGGCTTAGATGCTGGTATTCCACCCTGACGGCCGAGGTTCGAATATCGGTGGACCTCAGGTTGAAATTTTCATCAGAAAATAGCGTGGCGTTAGGTCAAAATCCAAAATGAACCTAGGGATCCTGCTACGTTCTGAATATAGTGGTGATGATGATGATGATGATGCTTGTTGTTTTAAGGGGCCTAACATCGAAGTTCATCGGCCCCTACCTGGATATAGTAGTTTCGAATTCTACTATTGGAATTCCTGAATATTGTTTTCCATGGATTCCTGTTATTGCATCAGGCACTACTTTAACGAAGAATGTTCCCAGTCCTAGCCGTTTCCCATCCCAACGTCTCTAAAATCCTATCCTCGTAAATGTAACGTTAAACCACGAGCAAGTGAACTTCGTCTGAAGGTCTGCAATACGACGGCTGCACTAGGTTATTTCTTTTTTTTCTTTTTGCTATTTGCTTTACGTCGCACCGACACAGAAAGGTTTTATGGCGACGAAGGGATAGGAAAGGCCTAGGAATGGGATGGAAGAGGCCGTTGCTTTAATTAAGGTACAGCCCCAGCATTTGCCTGGTGTAAAAATGGGAAACCACGGAAAAACCATCTTCAGGGCTGCCGACAGTGGGGCCCGATTACTGGATAGGCCTACTGGCCGTACTTAAGCGACTGCAGCTATCGAGCTCGGTCACTAGGTTATTAATAGCCTTATAAAATTATTATTAGTAAAAATAGGCTGCAGTCATATAAGCGCAAATAGCCCAGTATCACAATTCGAAAGTAATTTCAAAAGCTAGAAATGACTTTAAATGCATATGAGATTGTATTCCATAATTAATTTCGCATACACATCCTCCGGCTCTTGCACACGCCCCCTTCTTGTTCTTGCATTGTGTCCCTCAGTTATATAGTAGTACCATTAGACCGTAAGGTACGATGACCCTGTCTAAATTTCGCCGAAAAAAACTGAACATTGCACCAGGTCGAGACATACTACGAAAGATCAGAGTGAGACAATGTTCTGTTTCTCGTCTAAGTCAGAAAGTAGGCCTCTACTGAAGATGAATAGTTCCGATGAGAAACATTTTTCATGGTAACAATACTCACTGACCAGCTCCATCCGTACCTCAGAAATTTCCAAGCTATCACAGCCGTAAGTAACACTAACCTGTAAGGGTGTAACAGCTGAGCAGATGCTGCGGTTCTAACTTCAGCCAATACAAGGGGAATGAAAAATCCTAACACCGGGTGAGCTGGCCGTGCGGTTAGCAGCGCCAGTCTGTGAGCTTGCATCCGGGAGATATTGGGTTCGTATTCCACTGTCAGAAGCCTTGAAGATGGTTTTCCGCGCTTTCCCATTTTCACACCAGGCAAATGCTGGGGCTGTACCTTAATTAAAGCAACTGCCTCTTCCATCCCATTCCTAGGCCTTTCCTGTCCCATCGTGGCCATAAGACGTATCTGTGTCGGTGCGACGTAAAGCCAATAGCAAGAAAGGAAATCCTATCCCAGTAGTTCGATTCTAAAATTTAGCTCCTATGATTGACGGATACAAGATTAAAAATCCCGTAAAGAAGTCAGCTTTCTTGGTAGTTTATAAATGAGAACAAAACACAGGAATTTTATTCTGGAGATTTCCAATGGTCTAATGAATATTTTTTGTATCCACCACGAGACTGCATCAGGCAGTTATAACAAGTTATTTTACGCAATGGAACAAAACGGGCTGTGCTTTCGAAATTTCGTTCTCTTAACCTTGTAAATACTTTTGATTCACTTATAAACTCTATGGTAAACTTATTTTCCTTCCATTCAAGACATGATTCTAAAATTCATTTAATATAACCGTAATTTTGTTTTAGAATAATATAAGTTAAAGAGTTCCTTTTCTATTTACAAAGTTGTCCTAACTGTGCCGAGTAAAGTTGGGAGCAGTGCAAGTGTGAATTCTCCAGTTAAAGGAGTGTGATGACATCACCAACTTTATTTTCCATTAAGCATCGTTGGGATGTGGTGCTGGTTGTGGTCGTGGTGGCGGTGGATATCTATCTCTAAGTAGCGGTTTAAAATTTTGCTTCTTCCTCACTTATTAAGAAGTCTTCATATCATCGTCTCACTCTTTCTTATATTTTCTCTCTCTCTGTCTATCTTTCCTTCCTTCCTTTATTTAAAAGAACTGGGGCACTGACACGATTGAGTATACAGCGACCTTGCCCCAGCTTCTTTACACTTAGTTCCCCCTTCCTTTCATCCTACCCCCTGCCCCCTTCATCTCCCCGAGGTAATTAAATGGTCGGGCTGGGAAGCTGGGAGTCGACTAATTGATGTAAAGATGTGGAACAAACCCGCATCTGCGCATGCGTACTCTTCACTTTTACAAGACTTTTTCTTTCCTCATTCCTTTTTTTTTTAAATGACTAGGTCAGGAGGGGCAAAATAATAAAGGAAGAAGAGAACTTAAGAAAAGTCTTTAAAGAGAGGGAAATGAGTGGGGTGAGATAGAATGGGAGGTGGGGGAGGGGGGAGGTGTTTAACCCTGTGCTTTTGTCACCATTCATTACCACTCCTAATAGAAATCTGCATCTTCTTTCTCTAACTCCCTCGTGCTGTAGTTGAGGAGGAAATTTGTGTTTAGGAAGTGGGATGGGGTTGATGGGGGTGGGGGATTGTAGAAAAGAAAAGAAAAGGAAGAAAAGGGGACATTGAATTTAAAATGATGTTTGGCACATTAGCCGTCACATTTACTTATTTTATTTGCCGCGTAATTTATTCAAGAACTTAACATTCTTCTCCGAGTTAAATGGTGCTGTGCCTACTCTCTTCTCGTTCTATTTCACTCCACGTAGCATGTGCAATGACAGAACATCGTTATTGCAATCCTACTGATATCTTGTTTTGGATATATTTTGGTTGCCTCTTAATGAAGGTGATTTAATTTGAGTCAGCGTAATGGGACCAATGGACTAGCCGCTGCTGTCCAAACTAGAATGTCCAAGGTTCGATCCGAGTAGCTTTCTGGTAGATATTTTTTCAATATTTAGCGTATTTGCGGGAAAGACATCCGGTAATAAACTAGTGTAAATAATAATAGGTGAGTTAACTGAGTGGTACACACCGTAAAGCAGTTAGCTTGCATTCGGAAGATGGTGATTTGAACCCTACTACCGGCAGTCCCGAAGCAGTTTTTTGCGAAGTTGCTCATTTTTAAATTAAACAAATTACCATAATCTACTGTATTATTACAATTGCCGCAAGTATAGCTACGGCCACTACCATCCCAGACCTTGTTTTTAAAATGCTATTTGTTCGGGGCGTCGACCCCGTTTGCCCATACTGGCACCATATGATATGAACCTGCGTGAAATGTGGAATGGTGGAAGTGTGGAGTGTTGTTTGTGGAGAAAGGAACATTAAGGACGACATAAACCCCAGTCCCCAGGCCAGGGATATTAATCATTACAATTTTAAACCACTGACCCGGCCGGGAATCGAACCTGGGGCCGCCTGCTGACAGGCGGACGCGTTGCCCCCTACACTGCATCCCAGACCTAATCTTTCCCAATCCCACAGTCGCAGAAATCCTGCTTGTATTAATGCGACCTTAACTCCTCTTCTTCTTCTTCTTCTTCTTCTTCTTCTTCTTCTTCTTCTTCTTCTTCTTCTTCTTATTTTGTTTTTCGAGTTGAGCCTCTGTGGACTGCGTGTTAACAACCAATCTCATCTTCAGTGTCTGTGTCTTGTTCGTCTTCCGGCTTTGACATCCAGCCAGTATCTCTTGAGCCCGTCGATCAGCGTTTTCTTCCGCTCCTCTGGTAAAGGACTTCTCCTTCTTATAGTTTCTGTCTGCACCACAAAACCCTGATAACTTTTTACCACCCTTCTTACACCATTTATTCATCAAAAAAAGAACCATCCTTCTGAAATAATCCCTGTCATTGATTTCACCCTCCGTAATGCCCACATCTCTCAGATTTTTCTCACACTCTTGATAATGATGATGCTTGTTGTTTAAAGGGGCCTAACATCTAAGGTCATCGGCCCCACTCTCACACTCTTGGAAACATCTCAACTTAAATGCCTTTGGTTTTAGAAAATTCCAGATTTTCTTTGTGAGTCGGTCATTATTCACGCCGAAGATGTGCCTATAAAACATAAATCTTTTCTTTCTACTTGCTGTTGTAATCGGTTCCATCTTGCTGTATACTTCTTTATTCCATTTCAGTCGAACCTGCCCGTCAACCAATCTGTTGCCTAAGATCTTCCGTTAGGGGCCGATGACCTTCGATGTTAGGCCCCTTTAAACAACAAGCATCATCATCATCATCATCACCATCATCATCGTCAAGATGTCCGACTCCTTGGCCGAATGGTCAGCGTACTGGCCTTCGGTTTAGAGGGTCCCGGGTTCGATTCCCGGCCGGGTCGGGGATTTTAGCCTTAATTGGTTAAATCCAATGGTCCGGGGGCTGGGTGTTTGCGCTGTCCCCAACATCCCTGCAACTCACACACCACACATAACACTATCCTCCACCACAATAACACGCAGTTACCTACAAATGGCAGATGCCGCCCACCCTCATCGGAGGGTCTGCTTTACAAGGGCTGCACTCGGCTAGAAATAGCCACACGAAATTATTATTATCGTCAAGATCTTCCGTAATAGCCTGCGTTCCTTTTATTATTATTATTATTATTATTATTATTATTATTATTATTATTATTATTATTATTATTATTATTATTATTATTATTATTATAACTAAAAACAACCATACCAATCAAAACCAAACACCACGTGAACCTTGACCTGCAGAGAGACCGCTGTTCAACCCGAAAGTCTGCACATTACGAAATAACGCGTGGATAACCGGATGAATTACTAATTATGTTACACAGTTATCTGAGATGACGTAAAGCACTCTTTACGGCCCGTAGGAATTTGGACGATGTGAAGGGTAACATTCACCAGGCGAGTTGGCCGTGTAGTTAGAGGCGCGCGGCTGTGAGCTTGCATCCGGGAGATAATGGGTTCGAGCCCCACTGTCGACAGCCCTGAAGATGGTTTTCCGTGGTTTCCCATTTTCACACCAGGCAAATGCTGGGGCTGTTCATTAATTAAGGCCACGGCCGCTTACTTCTAACTCCTAGGCCTTTCCTGTCCCATCGTCGCCATAAGACCTATCTGTGTCGGTACGACGTAAGGAAGTTGTAAAAAAAAAAAAAAAAAAAAAAAGAGTAACATTCAACACATTCCGGTACAAGATGGGAGAACAATACAGTATAGTCAACACTGCATCGTGGATTGTATAGCTAAGGTCCTACTCGCCCTTATCTAAAGTTCAATATCAAGTTCTTTGAAAATACCCTCTATCCGTTTCTCTTTGATGCTGTAACAAACAAACAAACAAACAAACAAACAAACAAACAAACAAACAAACAAACAAACATGTCGAGCAGAATTGCTCAGACTGTTGAGGCGCTGGCCTCCTATTTGGCAAAAAGCTCTCTCCGCTGTGCTCATCAATGCAAGTAGGGGCCTTTTAAAACTGTGTGAATATACATAATGTTTAATATTCTTACATGTAAATATTCTCAGATACTACAGTATAATTAAGAGCCTCCGTGACTCAGACGGCAGCGCGTCGGCCTCTCACCGCTGGATACCGTGGTTCAAATCACGGTCACTCCATGTGAGATTTGTGCTGGACAAAGCGGAGGCGGGACAGGTTTTTCTCCGGGTACTCCGGTTTTCCCTGTCATCTTTCATTCCAGCAACACTCTCCATTATCATTTCATAGCATTTATCACTCATTAATAAATTACCTTGGGAGTGGCGACCCCATTGTAATAACAGCCTATATATGTTTCATTCATTACATCCCTGACCCGGTCAATGACTGGAAAACAGGTTGTAGGTTTTCATTTTCACTACAGTATACTTGCGATGCTTCTCTCCAGTAAAAAAGAAAGCCCAAAGAGCATGGATACAGGAATAAATGCGTAATAAAAGAGGACGAAATCAATTTACTGTTCTCTATTAAGTCTTCTAACAACATGTGTTTAGAAGGAGGGCTCATATATTTCGCTTTTTGTTTGTGTGTAATTGACCAGAAATTTGGTATAATTCTGCCCAACGACCGAATATGTTGGCAAGATTTTGGGGTAAAGTAGACAAAGTATTATCATCGCCGCTTTAGACCCTAGCTTTCTGAGCCCAAGTTGGCAGATTCGAGCCTGGCTCAGTCCCGTCATACTTGAAGGTGCTCAAATAAATCAGTCTCTTGAAGATAGATTTAGTCGCGCATGTAAGAAATCCCGTGGGAAAAAAAATCCGACACCTCAGCGTCTCCGAAAACCGTGCAAGTACTAAGTGGGACGTAAAGCTATTATTATTATTATTATTATTATTATTATTATTATTATTATTATTATTATTATTATTATTATTATTGTCGATGTTTTCTAAACGTGATTACAAGTGGAAATATGACACTCGGTTGTAGTTTCAACCTATTATGGAGTTTATATTTAGCTTTTCCTGAAATGTATGATTTGCTTTAAGATTTTAACTTGCATTAACTCCGTTAATGGAAAGGGAGAGTAGTAAATTACATGATCGAAGAGAATTGGAAGAATACTTAGAATATTTTTACAATTTGCTTTACATCGCACCGACACAGATAAGCCTTATGGAGATGATGGGATAGGAAAGGACTAGGGGTGGGAAGGAAGCGCTCGTGGGTTCAATTAAGGTACAGCCCCAGCATTTTCCTGGTGTAAAAATAGGAAACCACGGAAAACCAATTTCGGGGCTGCCGACAGTGGGGTTTGAACCCACTATTTCCCGAAACAACCTTACAGCTGCGGTGCCTAACCGCACGGCTAACTCGCTCGTCAATAATTCATTATGCTTATATATAGTCCTGCCGGCCCCGTGGTGTAGGGGTAGCGTGCCTGCCTCTTGCCTGGAGGCCCCGGCCAGGCCAGGGATATTTACCTGGACCTGAGGGCTGGTTCGAGGTCCACTCAGCCTACGTGATTGGAATTGAGGAGATATCTGATGGTGAGATGGCGGCCCCGGTCTAGAAAGCCAAGAATAACGGCCGAGAGGAATCGTCGTGCTGACCACACGACACCTCGTAATCTGTAGGCCTTCGGGCTGAGCAGCGATCGCTTGGTAGGCCAAGGCCCTTCAAGGGCTGTAGTGCCATGGGGTTTGGTTTGGTTTTGTATATAGTACTATGTGACATTTAAAGGAATAATAATATTGACGAAAGTAAAGGACTCAGATGTTCACATCTAGTCTCTAAATTGAAAAAATCTGGTAAGGTATGAATGAAGACTGCTTCACGTATTGTACGAAGGGAAAGCAACAAACTGTATATTGTGACCATTCACAACATCATCAAAAGCATGTCACGATACCCTGGAGATGAAATATGCCGTTTTCCGCGCGATTCTACGACAGATAGTGTCCAAACTAGCACTTTTCACCCGTTCCGGGACACGAGTGACTCTCTGTTGGTTCGCGCGACTGAAAGCTCATTGCCCGTAATTAGAGGGCGAAACGAGTACAAGCACCTGAACTTAAAAACGTTCTCTCTCCTGTGCGAGTGAGTTCGAATGAGGCACTCCTCACGTGACTATGAATCTAGGTCACCACGCAGGACTCAAGTAGTCGTCCCAACGTCCGAGAGTTAATCTGAGTTAACTATAATCCGGTTGATTCCCCCGCATATTCACCAGTACCAACTCGCAGTCTTCAGCTGTTTTAATAATAATAATAATAATAACTAAAGTTGCGAAGTATATGATGGATATTCACGAGTAAACATTCCTCTGAATCAGGGAATTTTATGCCGAATTATAAGACCAAGAAGTGTTTTACATAATTGAATTAACAATAAATACGCAGTAAACAAGGGTGCGACTTAATGAGAAACAGATGTTGGGCTCTGACAACTCGAGCAAGCTCTAGGAAAGCCAATTGCTTAGCATCGCCTACTGGAAGATACCACATGACGCTTTCAAGATTACACAGAAACCCACGATGCGATCGTAATGAAGTTCGATCCGTAAAAATAGGAGCGCATAAGTTTTAATTTAATACCTCAATCAATGTTGAGTGTCGCGTATTAGTGGACCAAAGTTTGGCAAAGGGGCGTATTTTTTCCTCTCTCTTCGCACCAGGTCTGATTGCCTATAAATGAAAGAGTCTCAAGACAGACCTCATTCTACTTTCTATTCTCTGTGACTACGTCCACTTGCTACTTGTTGTGAGTGCATACACTGACTGACAGTGCAAATGCAACACCAAGAAGGAGTGGTTCGAAAGGGATGAAAGTTGGGGAAAAAACAGAGACGGCACGGACGAATAATTGATGTTTATTTCAAACCGATATGCAGGTTACACAATGCGCACGGCATCGACTCAGTAGGATGTAGGACCACCGCGAGCGGCGATGCACGCAGAAACACGTCGAGGTACAGAGTCAATAAGAGTGCGGATGGTGTCCTGAGGGATGGTTCTCCATTCTCTGTCAACCATTTGCCACAGTTGGTCGTCCGTACGAGGCTGGGGCAGAGTTTGCAAACGGCGTCCAATGAGATCCCACACGTGTTCGATTGGTGAGAGATCCGGAGAGTACGCTGGCCACGGAAGCATCTGTACACCTCGTAGAGCCTGTTGGGAGATGCGAGCAGTGTGTGGGCGGGCATTATCCTGCTGAAACAGAGCATTGGGCAGCCCCTGAAGGTACGGGAGTGCCACCGGCCGCAGCACATGCTGCACGTAGCGGTGGGCATTTAACGTGCCTTGAATACGCACTAGAGGTGACGTGGAATCATACGCAATAGTGCCCCAAACCATGATGCCGCGTTGTCTAGCGATAGGGCGCTCCACAGTTACTGCCGGATTTGACCTTTCTCCACGCCGACGCCACACTCGTCTGCGGTGACTATCACTGACAGAACAGAAGCGTGACTCATCGGAGAACACGACGTTCCGCCATTCCCTCATCCAAGTCGCTCTAGCCCGGCACCATGCCAGGCGTGCACGTCTATGCTGTGGAGTCAATGGTAGTCTTCTGAGCGGACGCCGGGAGTGCAGGCCTCCTTCAACCAATCGACGGGAAATTGTTCTGGTCGATATTGGAACAGCCAGGGTGTCTTGCACATGCTGAAGAATGGCGGTTGACGTGGCGTGCGGGGCTGCCACCGCTTGACGGCGGATGCGCCGATCCTCGCGTGCTGACGTCACTCGGGCTGCGCCTGGACCCCTCGCACGTGCCACATGTCCCTGCGCCAACCATCTTCGCCACAGGCGCTGCACCGTGGACACATCCCTATGGGTATCGGCTGCGATTTGACGAAGCGACCAACCTGCCTTTCTCAGCCCGATCACCATACCCCTCGTAAAGTCGTCTGTCTGCTGGAAATGCCTCCGTTGACGGCGGCCTGGCATTCTTAGCTATACACGTGTCCTGTGGCACACGACAACACGTTCTACAATGACTGTCGGCTGAGAAATCACGGTACGAAGTGGGCCATTCACCAACGCCGTGTCCCATTTATCGTTCGCTATGTGTGCAGCACAGCGGCGCATTTCACATCATGAGCATACCTCAGTGACGTCAGTCTACCCTGCAATTGGCATAAAGTTCTGACCACTCCTTCTTGGTGTTGCATTTGCTCTGTCAGTCAGTGTATTTCATACGTAGTGCGAATCGAACAGGGCAGTCCCCAGCTGGCAAAGGAAGCACGTTTGATTACATTACATTTTCTCTAGAAGTACTTGGATCTATTTTCGGAATAATCACAATGCTGATCGTGTAATATTTGTAGATTTAAGGGTAGGTGTAGAAAACTGTGTAGTTCCATTATAAAAACAAAATGAATAGGATTCTCTCAGAGGATATTGACGCCATTCTATCTTGAACGGGCCATACTGTATGTTACTTGTGATGGACAACTTAGCTGAATAACCCTCTATATCCCAGTAATCAGACATCTGTAAAACATGAACGTATGCAATTCATGGAGGTTATGTTGTAGAAATATGTTTCACTGCGTTGTAAGGAGCGTAATATAGCTTATATACGAACAACAACTATAGCTGACAATGTATTAGGTTAGTCTTTTGTGTATTTTCTATTGATTTATCGTAACAATACAGTAATATTATGTTCACAATCAGCTGTTTTTATATCTCGAATGGAAAACAACTCCTTGAACTGAGTTCAAAGAGTTTAATCGGAGAAATTACTCCAGTCAAAGTTAATCCTAGTTCAGTGCGAATTGATCTCAGATTAACGTTTATACAACGAAAAATCCGAGTTTAGCGTGAACTGAGATCAATTTCGTCTCTGACCTAAGAGTAAACGGTTTGTGCAACCAGCCCTGAATTCCCCAAAACCGAGCTCAATAGCTGCAGTCGCTTAAGTGCGGCCAGTGTCCAGTATTCGGGAGACAGGGGGTTTGAATCCCACTGTCGGCAGCCCTGAAGATAGTTTTCCGTGGTTTCCCATTTTCACACCAGGCAAATGCTGGGGCTGAAGCTTAATTAAGGCCACGGCCGCTTCCTTCCCACTCCCAGCCCCTTCCTGTCCCATCGTCGCCATAAGACCTAGCAAAAAAAAAAAATAGAATCTTTAAAATCGGTACTCGGTGAAGTCGTCGTCGAAGATGCAAATATGTACGGTATCATACATGAAAATGGAGATGTTATGTTTAAATAGACTACTACCACTACTAAAATGTTGCGTCCAGATTTATAATTGAGCATATCTGGGTGCTTCATTGAGGGCATTGCGGTACGGGAGGTTTGGTTCGATCCCTACCGTCAATTGCTATGAAACATAATCTAAGCAACGTAGTACCTCATCGAATCTCCTTCACACCCATTTCCGTCCTACCACCAAGAAATTGTTCCTTGACGAGTTATTAGTCAATTTGTTACATCAGCACGCGGAGGTGGCGAAATCTATGTCTAGAGCACCTAAAATAAGAAAATCACTTCCCTATCTAAATTGTGATTTCGTAGGAAGTTTCTAAAATTCGAAAAACCAAAGAAGTTGCCCATCAGACGGCAGATAACCTTGAATAATATTTAGGACTTGGTCTGGGGTGTAATACCGGATGTTCTTGCTGTAACCACGTGCTTGTCCTAGTGAAAATCCCACCCGAAATTTGCCCGGTTTCGAAGTTCGGACACTCGGGTAGGGAGTCGAGTGGCTAGATCGCTATGTCAGTGCACGCTCAAACTGTCTTCAGCATATGCCAGATATTTTTGAGGTCTTTAGAACCACCTTGGCTAATTTTGAGTTTTCGCTGGGGACTTTTAGACGGAAATCCAATATACAGTAGTACCTGTACGTGAAAATTCGAAGCGGGAGACTACCGGAATTTGAATTTCGATCATCAGAGTGGAAAGACAGTGGCTAATCCCTCCTCTCCGGCATGATCACTGGTTGTCATTAGTATTCGCCGGGCGGAGTAATTCAGGTATTAGAGCGCTGGCCTTCTGAGCCCAACTTGGCAGATTCGATCCTGGCTCATTCCGGTGGTATTTGAAGGTGCTCAAATACGTCAGCCTCATGGCACGTAAATGAACCCATGAGGGACAAAATTTCGGCACAATGGCGTCTCCAAAAATATAAAAATATAGTTAGTGGGAAATCCATACAAATAACTGTATTATTAATAAAAACCGTAAAAGTAGTCGTCCGCCTCTGTGGTGTAGTGGTTAGTGGGATTAGCTGCCACGCCCGGAGGCCCGGGTTCGATTCCCGTCTCTGCCACGAAATTTGAAAAGTGGTACGAGGGCTGGAACGGGGTCTACTCAGCCTCGGGAGGTCAACTGAGTAGAGGGGGGTTCGATTCCCACCTCAGCCGTCCTGGAAGTGGTTTTCCGTGGTTTCCCACTTCTCCTCCAGGCAAATGCCGGGATGGTACCTAACTTAAGGCCACGGCCGCTTTCTTCCCTCTTCCTTGTCAATCCCTTCCAATCTTCGCACCCTTCACCAAGGCCCCTGTTCAGCATAGCAGGTGAGGCCGCCTGGGCGAGGTACTGGTACGCAGAGTCTGAAGCGGTAGGCGGTAGAGGTGGGATCCCTCGCTGAGTCCGAGGGAAAAGCCAACCCTGGAGGGTAAGCAGATTAAGAAAGAAAGAAAAGTAGTCGGTGGGACGTAAAGTCAATAACATTAATTGTATTATTAATCATTGGTATTCGTCGTCAAATAGGCAAATTCGCGTAAGTCCCTTGCTTTCTTAATAGGTGCTTGTTGTACCACGATCACGTAAACGTCTGTCTGTAACAATATTCATATGGATGGACAGTAACAGCAATTTATGCTTCAAGTCGTCCTTTATTTGACATTGCAATAGAAAGTAGGTGGGGGATAGCACAGGGTTTCATAACCGATAGTGAGTGACGATACGAATATATCCCTGATTATAGAAGAAAAGGAATTTACTTATGGTGATGTATTATGATGATACACAATCAACCGAAAACTGAGTCCCTAGTAGCAAAATTTCCTAAAATGCGTTACATAACAAACGTGCTCCTAGTAGCCATACTTAATGTGGAAGCAAAGACGACTCGTGAGTAAGATGTAATGCTTTGTTCATGACACTGTGAAATTCCCATTTGCGTTGAGCTCGTTTGATATTTCAGACTTCCGTCCAAGATCTGAGGTTTGGGAACTAACTGTCATTTGAGAAATGCGGTAATAGAATATACCTTAGAAACTTTTTAATAATCAAACTTCTTGGCATTACGATATAATACAATATACCTACTGGTACAAGCAAGTATCCATATCTTTAATAAATTGCTATTCAGTCGAATTTAGAAGGGCAAGTCCATCTACACGGCATTTGTAGCTCTAGAAAAAGACATTTCATAACGTTGATTCGACAATGAGATTCTGAAGGTAATCGGGAACACATACCGAGCAAGAATATTCAGACAATGGTGATAAGAATCGAGACTATGAAAAGAAGCCGCTATCAAGGAAGGAGTATGGTAGGGTTTCAGTTTATCCCTTCTCTTTTTCATATTTCCATTGAACAAGCTGTAAAGTGAATTAACGAGGAATCTCTTCGTTAGGTCATCAGCCCAAAGTCCGGTTGGATCCCAGATAGCACTACTAGAGTTTATGCTATTATGGGAAATTGCAAAAACCGATAGTGGCGCTAAAATGAGGCGTACTAGGCAGGATGAGGAGTGAGGTAGTTTTCCGTTGCTCTCATCACAGAGCCAGTATGACTGACCCTAATAATACTCAGACGCACAAGGAGTGCTCGGAATGTCATTACATTACTCACCAGCTCCACGCTCCATGAATGAGACTGGAACTTCGGTGGAAGCTACATCTTGTTCTGAATCTGAGGATGAACGATTTTTCTCTGAGAAAAAAAAAAGCAATTCCTACTCAACGAAACGTAACATTTCTTCTTGAAATAGGGAAATTACTTGTTCAATGAACCCAGTGTCAGAGATAATGCATGACATGTAAGGATAAAGTAAATGAAAGATATTTCTTGTACAAAAGAGTTTATGTGCTTGCTCAAAGAAGAATATAACAAGTGAGATAATTTATGCATGCATTATGCATATAGTATTTAACAATCACCATAAACATTTACTGGGAACTAGACAAAATCTATACTAGAACATAAATGGAGAAAACGTATTTATATGCAAATCGGTCACTTAACAACATGTAGTCAACATTGAGAAGGCTGATTTATTATGTTTTTTATGTCATGGTGCTAATATTACAGGGCATATTTGACTATTACATGATCGAATATATAAATAAATAACTATATTGTGCTTTTAGTATTTCATTTTCAAAGATATTTTAGAGAAAGTTTTGAAATATATAACATGCGATATAATTTTATTAAGATACACTCATTAAATGGAAAAATAAAATGAGATTCTTCTATTAAAACGAGTCTTTTATCCACAGGTGATTGCGGAACAATTCTAGGACCCTAAAAATATCTTAAATCACGTTCATTGTTGAGATGACGTTTAAAAAGAGAAGCATAAAATTATACAATGTGTTTCCTTAGTACATCACTGTCACGTTGAATAGCACCTAATTATACCTTATATTCATAGCCAATTTGATGTCATCATAAATAACCTCCATCCTACATGTAATCAACAAAAATGCAGACATAAGAATTCCTCATTGAATCACTAGTGCCTGCATACTCATAATATTTACCAGTTTTAATCCTAATGCAAATTTTATATTTACTGTTAATTAATTTCATATTCACGGCCCTGCTGTACTTAATTTGGAATAATAATAATAATAATAATAATAATAATAATAATAATAATAATAATAATAATAATAATAATAATAATAATAATAATAATAATAATAATAATTTTAAATAGTTTACATGAAAATATGCCTGGAATACGTTTTTATGAAAATAAAATGGCACATACGTACAACTGAACAAATTTATTTATAATATTTTACTATCAAACTTTACCAACTGCTTTTTCGATTAACGTTTACTTATCCCGATGACCACCTTCGTAGTGTAATCGTTAGCTCTATTAGCTGCCATCTTCGGAGGTTCGTGTTTGATTCCTGGTACCGTCAGAATTATTTTTTTTGCTAGTGGCTTTACGTCGCACCGACACAGATAGGTCTTATGGCAACGATGGGATAGGAAAGTCCTAGGAGTTGGAAGGAAGCGGCCGTGGCCTTAATTAACGTACAACCTGGTGTGAAAATGGGAGACCACGGAAAACCATCTCCAGGGCTGCCGACAGTGGGATTCGAACCCACTATCTCCCGGATTCAAAAGCACAGCCGCGCGCCCTTAACCGCACGGCCAACTCGCCCGGTCGTCAGAAATTTAAGATTGGCAGGAGGGCTGGTGTGTGTTTAGAAAGGCACATGCAACTCACCTCCACTTGGGGTATACCTGAAAAGAGCCCCACCACCTCGGGATGAGGACACACATTTACACCAACTACCAAGTGTTTACAGTAAGTTCGGACGTTATTGTTTTGTTAATAAAACATAGTTATTTACAATGTGTTTATAATCATTACTAATATTACGATTTTATTCCAATAGACAAATATCTGCTCCAACATTTTTAAAATTCACAAATAAATAAACGAAATATGTAATTTATAAATAATTAAATCATCTAATTTTGAACTTTCTGAAATTATATTGAACAATGTTTTATGCTAAATATGTACGCCTGTTTATAACTAATCCATGTGTCGCTTTTTATCAAGGAAAGTAATATCCTGCTTTAATGAAACTCCAGTCATTTGCTCCTGTGACTACGATCAAATATCAACAATTATGTACAAGCGCACGTTACCTTGCTAGCCTTCATTTGCTATAGATGTTTAAGAAGCGCCAGGGTGTCGTTTTGTCGCATAGGAGTTCTTCAAAGTGCTGAAAGCCAACGAGATGGAGCTGCAGCATATAAACACCTACATCTCCCAACAACCTTGAACAGAATCGAACAGAAGGGCAACGACTAATCCACAGCGCCACTGACTTCGGTGTATTACATATTCCTAAATAATAATAATAATAATAATAATAATAATAATAATAATAATAATAATAATAATAATAATAATTATTATTATTATTATTATTATTATTATTACCGAGCAAGTAGCTGCGCGGTTTGGCCACGTACTTGTCAGAATGCCGGGAGATAATGGGTTCGAACCCCACTGTCGGCATCCCTAAAGATTACTTTCCGCGATTTCCTATTTTCACACCACGGTCACTTCCTTTCCTATCCAATTGTTACCATAAGACTTATATGTGTCAGTGCGACGTAAATCAAACTGGACTAAAACTATCGGTTTAACATCGCATTTTCTATATTCTCGAGTTGTGAGGGGACGTGATAGTAGAGTGGGAATGTCACCGGCCTTTCACCAAGGCGATTGTACATCGAATCCCGACCAGTGTACTCGTATGTGGAATTCCTTAAATTAAAAATCTCGTACCTATGGTTTGGATTTCACAAAAGACTGGAGGGCCCCGTGGCTATGATTTTTATATATTTCAACAGTCAGGTAAAATTATAAGCCGGCTCTGTTTTGGACTCTGTGAAGGGAGATACAAGCCGGCCCCGTGGTGTAGGGGTAGCGTGCCTGCCTCTCACCCGGAGGCCCCGGGTTCGATTCCCGGCCAGGTCAGGGATTTTTACCTGGACCTGAGGGCTGGTTCGAGGTCCACTCAGCCTACGTGATTAGAATTGAGGAGCTATCTGACGGTGAGATAGCGGTCCCGGTCTAGGAAGCCAAGAATAACGGCCGAGAGGATTCGTCGTGCTGACCAGACGACACCTCGTAATCTGCAGGCCTTCGGGCTGAGCAGCGGTCGCTTGGTAGGCCAAGGCCCTTCAAGGGCTGTAGTGCCATGGGATTTGATTTGATTTGATTTGAAGGGAGATACAGGTCACCATGGACCTGGTCACCAGACATGTGTTAACTTGAGGCGTGTTGATAAATTAATCTCAGGTGGCAGTTGCTGAGTATGGCTTCAGAGAAAGTTGTTGAAGCTCTCCAACCTGGTAATTCATTTACCGTTGTAAAGTTGGTTTAATTTCATTAATAGATAAATTTACATACATTATAGAAGTATATTCATAGCAGACTGTTATATCTTTCAGCGTTTAGTTTGCAAGCCTCTGTGTGTTAACTGTGTTCACAATCTTCTATTTGCAGCAAGCTCTGTGGCCTCGAATCGTTCCAACCCTCTTATCACTTATTTAAAACTGAGACTAACCTTCACCACCTTGGTTTTCCTCTGCTTCTCTTACTCTCTACGATCGAGCGCATTATTATTCCAGGTAACTTATTCTCCTCCATCCGCCTTAGATGATCCTATCCACGAAGCAGTTTTCTTGGTACAGCTTCGAGATCATTTTGAACTAAACCTTGATCTCCACATTCCGAATACTTCGCTAAAATTATGAATGCGATATGCCTAGTCAACCTAGCTTTCACTCCCATACAGGAAAGTCGGTCTGGAATGAGACCCAAGTAAACATAGATCGTCCGAATACTGAGGTTTTTCTTTCTTACAGAATACAGCTTACTGCAACTACATCAGTGTTTAGAATAGATTAGAATAGATTAGAATAGAATGAAATAGACCCATCCCCCAGTTTCGCATCACCTGAAACTGGAGAGGGAGTAATCATTTATTGTAATCCAAAATGTGTTTTGATACATGAATTATTTTCCCTATTACTTGACGCAAGTGCGGTAACAGAAGTGCGATATCAGGTATAACTTTATTATTACTTTACAATTATTATTATTGTATGTATAGCTGTGAAGTGTTACATCCATTTATTATTATTATTATTATTATTATTATTATTATTATTATTATTATTATTATTATTATTATATCATGTGTGCATGCGATATGATCGCGTTGTTTTTGAGGTTATGTCATGAAACAGGCACTGTATATAAACATTTATGTAACTAATTGTAAATTAATATTATACCGGTAATTTATTCTTACCTGTACATATACGAGGAAATTGTAATCCATAATTGTGAAACATGCTGTAACTTCCAGAATAGTAAAAGGTGACGAGAACGATTGAGAATATTCCATCCATTGTAAACTGTGTATTACGCACTCTGGAATTTTCACGAAGATATGTTTTGTAATGTAACGTTATAGAAGCCAGGCCTGGCACATATATAAGGTGACGATCTTGACGGTAAAAGTTAGTTGTTGTTTACTAGAGTTATGGTGTACCAAGTATATATCCCGGGCTGACATGCAATGTTTACTAGAGTTATGGTGTACCAAGTATATATCCCGGGCTGACATGCAATGTTTACTAGAGTTATGGTGTACCAAGTATATATCCCGGGCTGACATGCAATGTTTACTAGAGTTATGGTGTACCAAGTATATATCCCGGGCTGACATGCAATGATTACAGTCTCCATGTTGAAATACACAGTCATCTATTTTCAACTGTGTTTCAAAGTTGTAACTTCCATATTGAAGCGTTGGCAGTTGCTTTTAATAATGGCGGTTTTGTTGATATTCTCGAAGTGTTTTGTTGTGATACTGTGATTAAGGTTATGTGTGTGTGTGTTAATTTGTGAGTTCGTGACAGCATCTCGTGTGCGTCTGTGTGGATACGTTAAACTTATCAATTATTTCAATCCACTTTCTAAACTGTAGTTTGTTCCTTTAAAGTTTATTTATTTTGTCGACGGAAATGTTAACATAGTTACATAGTCTAGGCCAAACATGTATCTTACCCTCCCTAAGTTGTATTAGTGCTTATTAGTGTCATCAGTCTTTATCCTACAATGACAACATACAGTTTGAATGAATTGAATGAGTGACTATATGAATTGGTGAGTGAATGATTTGCTCTCCCAGTCACGGATAGCCACCAACTGGGGGGAGAGAGCATTCACGAATTGAGTGGACGAATGAAAGTAATGTATAAAAAAAGAGTCCTCTCTCCAGGATCGTGTTCGACTACATTAGTTTTGCTGCACCTTCATTCAATTTCACTTAGTATACTACCATCCTGGGAGAATGCACATCCAAATACTTGAAATGAACCCCTTGGTCCAGCTTTGTGCTCCCGACCTAATATTCTGTCCTCATAGGTTTGTTCCCTTGTCCCACTCATTGCCTGAATGGTCTGCGTTGAGGCCTTAGGTTCAGAGGGTCCCGGGTTCGATTCGCGGCCGGGTCGGGGACTTAAATCGCGTGTGTTTAATTCTTCAGGCCTAGGGATTGGGCGTTCGTGTTTGTTCCAACACTTTCCTCTTCATATCCAAACACACACTACACTACCAACCACCGCAGAAACACGCAATAGTAATTAGTAATTACATCCCTCCATATAGGGTTGTTGTCAGGAAGGGCATCCGGCCATAAAATAGGGCCAAATCCATACATGCGACACAGTTCCCACCCACGACCCCACATATGTGACAAAAGCGGTGGAAGAATAATAGGTTTGTTCCCTTCTGACGTAATTTTAGTCTTCGAAATGCTAATGTTCATAATATAATCATATCGTACTCTCTGAACTTCCGTTGAAACTCCAAGATATTAAATTGCAGGCTTTCTGTCATTAAGATCAAGTCATCGGCTCTTCCACATTTCCAACCAATTGAATAATTCCTTGCCATTTTATATCTTTCATTAATTGATCCACCGAGCTCGATAGCTGCAGTCGTTTAAGTGCGGCCAGTATCCAGTATTCGGGAGATAGTAGGTTCGAACCCCACTGTCGGCAGCCCTGAAAATGGTTTTCCGTGGTTTCCCATTTTCACACCAGGCAAATGCTGGGGCTGTACCTTAATTAAGGCCACGGCCGTTTCCTTCCCACTCCTAGCCCTTCCCTATCCCATCGTCGCCATAAGACCTATCTGTGTCGGCGCGACGTAAAGCAACTAGCAAAAAAAAAAAATTAATTGATCCATGTGTACCATCAACAACAAAAGTGAAAGATTACAGCCTTATCTAAATGGAGGATACTAGAAAAGCATTTAAAACCTTTAAATGCACAATGTTGCCTATGTGCAAATGAGAATAAACTTGCTTCTTATATATGCTTTACGAGTTATGCATTTAATTCTACCATGTAGATGAACTCGCTAGGTGTCAGTAGTGTATGAAAAATGGTCACTTTTATGATTTTTCTTGCTTATCAGCTAGAGTGAAGCGTACACTTTAAACAATTAAGATGAAATAAATAAAATATTGTTTAACTGAGGGAATCGTGAACAAGGACATCCTTAAGACTGAAGTGTGGCAGTAGCTACAGCAATCGCATAGCTTTGTGTATAGGCCTACAATATAAAATTCAATAAAATAAATACATATATATATATATTGCAATTTTTTTAAATGTCCGCCTCTCTGGTGTAGTAATTAGTATGATTAGCTGCCACCCCCGGAGGCTCGGCTTCGATTCCTGGCTTTGACACGAAAATTAAAAAGTGGTACGAGCGCTGGAACGGGGTCCACTCCGCCTCGGGAGGTCAGCGGAGTAGAGTTGGGTTCGATTCTCACCTCACCCATCTTCGAAGTGGTTTTCCACTTCTCTTACAGGCAAATGCCTGGATGGTACCTATTTAAGGCCACCGCCGCATCTTCCCCGTCCTTTCCCATCCCTTCCAACCTTCCCAACCCCCAACAAAGCCCCTGTTCAGCATAGCAGGTGAGGAGTCTGGGCGAGCTACTGGTCCTCCTCCCAGTTGTATCCCCAGACCCAAATTCTCGCGCTCCAGGACTCTGCCCTTGAGGCGGTAGAGGTGGGATCCCTAGCCGAGTCCGAAGGAAAAACCAACCCTGGACGGTAATCTGACTAAGAAAGAAAGAAAGAAAGAAAGAAAGAAAGAAAGAAAGAAAGAAATAATTTTTCTGATAACAATGTATTTTTTGGCATGAAAACCATCTTATTTAAAAGAAATAATTGCGCAATTATAGGTTAATATTACTGAAGCAGAATTAAATTTTATTTACGTTTGTCAGCTAAGTGAAAAATGTTGAAATGCTCTGCCGAATGAGTTATGGAATTATTAGAGTCTCCAAGCTTTACTTGTAAACCATCCACCTTTGCTAATATATCTGTCTCTTGCGATATTCAAGACAATACATCTTCATTAAATGGGATCGTATTGATTCTTCCGTTTTCTTCTACAAGGGTGTGGGATAACAGGATACAGTTATAAGGACCCTGTTAGTTCGCACGACTGCCTCGGCGCTGGTTCGGCAGGATTGGGCGTCGAGGGCCAATGAGCGCTCTTTTGGTCGCCATGACTACCAGACGCTCACGTTGTGCCGTACCCTAGGATGGTGGAGGAGGCCGCACACACACACACACACACACACACACACACACACACACACACACGCACACGGTCTAGCCTTCTTTCTTTCCATCCCTTCTTTCTTCTGTCGGCGTGACGGTGCCTTCCTTAAAAAGCCCCACCCAAGTCGAGAACTCACACCATTACACCTGCATCACTATGCAGCACACTGAAACATATAAAATACCTCTAATGAATGTGCAAGTGAATTATGCAGACTACTTTCCTATTCTTTCTTTTTGAAACTTAACAGTCGATATTTTTCTGGGCCATTTGATTTTAATGGCTGTTAAAGAATATTACTTGCAGCTGCTCAGATAAGGGACAGTAATCGTAACGCTATATCCGCACATTCTTACCAGTACCTTCTTCTGAATTGTTGAGCACCTGAGACCAATCATGAGAAGAAAAAATAAATATAGTGAGTTTATGAGAGCTGGACTATTGGAAAACAGGAAAAAAGATTCATTGGAAGAAACTAAAATGTGGATTTGGAGGAAAATGACAAGGACATGCTGGACTGAAAAAAAGGACGAGTCGAGATGTTCTAAAGAAAGTCAATAAGCAACGGAGACAAATAAAGGATATGGAAAGAAGGAAGTTATAACTTGTAGGTCATGTCCTGTGACATAATGACTTCCTAGTAAACGTTTTGAGGGGAAAGTATTAGGAAAGACAAAAAGAAAGAAGGAACGAAAGAAAGACATGATGGGATGTACAGACTACATCATCATCATCATCATCATCATCATCTGTTTACCCTCCAGGTTCGGCTTTTCCCTCGGACTCAGCGAGGGATCCCACCTCTACCGTCTCAAGGGCAGTGCCCTGAAGCTTCAGACTCTTGGTCGGGGGATACAACTGGGAAGTATGACCAGTACCTCGCCCAGGCGGCCTCACCTGCTATGCTGAACAGGGGCCTTGTAGGGGAATGGGAAGATTGGAAGGGATGGGAAAGGATGAGGGAAGGAAGCGGCCGTGGCCTTAAGTTAGGTACCATTCCGGCATTCAAATTTCGTGGCAGAGCCGGGAATCGAACCCGGACCTCCGGGGGTGGCAGCTAATCACGCTAACCACTACACCACAGAGGCGGACTGTACAGACTACAACGAAGTGAAAAGAACAGCAGTATTGAGAGAGGAATGATTGCAACGACAAGGATTAGCCTTTAGTGTATGATGAAGATTTATCACCGAGATGAGTCCGGTACCGCGGTGTAGGGGACAATGCGTCCGCCTGTCACCCTTCGGCCCTGGGTTCGATTCCCGGCCGGGTCCGGGTATTTAAATTATAAATGAATAATATCCCTGGCCTGGGGTCTGGGTGTTAGTATTGTCCTTAACGTTCTTTTCCTCACACCCAACACTTTAAACTTCCGCCACTTAAAAAAAAGCAGGTAGGGGGCAAAGTATCTTTCCAGGTCAACGCCCCGAACAAATAGAATTTTTTAAAAATCACTGAGATGATAACTTTGTCTTCAATACTTCAATACATTGTGGTTTATATAACTTTGACTATGAAGATAGCCGTATACGTTAATGACTGTTGTTACGTAAGTTAAGAAAAAAGGGTTCATGAGCCCCTCTAAATACGTTTAAAGAAAACAAAAATTGCAAATTATGTGCGCCTCCGTAGCTAAATGGATAGCGTGCTGGCTTTTGGTCACAGGAATCCTGGGTTCGATTACCGGCAAGGTCGGTAATTTTAATTTCGGTAATTTTAATTTCGCTGGCAGGGGTACTGGGTGTATGTGACGTTTTCATCATCATTTCATCCTCATCACGACGCGCAGGTCGACTACGGAGGTCAAATCAAAAAGGACCTGCATTTGGCGAGCCGAACTTGTACTCAGACACTCCCGGCACTAAAAGCTATACGCCTTTTGATTTTATGTTTCATTCCAAATTATGTTGAAAAACTCAATTGAGAGAAAACAGAATGAAATACTGAGTTCCCCTCGTAACTAATCAAATAATATAGAAGCGAAATTGTAGTTTTAAGCGATTGATGGTATCGTTATCATAACCACAAGCCCACCAGTTTTACGTGGAACTCGAACCAAGTGGAAATTAACATTTAACCTAAAAAATTCCACGTACATTGGGAGGGATTACATCAACAGGCCGCCAATCACAATGTCACTTTTAGAAATTAGAATCTTACTACTACTACTGATAATAATAATAATAATAATAATAATAATAATAATAATAATAATAATAATAATAATAATAATAATAATAATAATAATAATAATAATACACACCAAACCCCGTGGCACTACAACCCTTGAAATGCCATGGCCTACCAAACGACCGCAGCTCATCCCGAAGGGCTGCAGATTACGAGGTGTCGTGTGGTCAGCACGACGAATCCTCTCGGCCGTTATTCTTGGATTTCTAGACCGGGGCCGCTATATCACCGTCAGATAGCTCTTCAATTCTAATCACATAGGCTGAGTAGACCTCAAACCAGCCCTCAGGTCCAGGTAAAAATTCCTGACCTGGCCGGTAATCGAACCCGGGGCCTCCGAGTAAGAGGCAGGCCCGCTACCCTTCACCACGGGGCCGACTCAAATAATAATAATAATAATAATAATAATAATAATAATAATAATACACACATATTTATACCCCTTACTCCCGTTTTTGATACAGGATCGATGATGAGATGAATTTTCTGGCATGTTTTACGGCTAGATGCCCTTCCTAACACCAACCTCAGTTGAGAAGTGAATGAAGATGAAATGAATGAGAGTGAAAGAAAATCGGTAAGGAGAAGGAAAGAATCGGCTGTGGCCTATGAATAGGAGGAACTGTACCGGCATTAGACTGGAAGTTAAAATGGGAAACAACAGAAAATAATTCACAGGACAGCCAACAGCCGACTGTGAGGTTCGAAACCACGCGTCTCCCGAATGCAGAGATTGTCTCCATAGCTGTACCGTGTTAGCACGCGCGGCCATCCTCCTTGCTAATAATAATTATTATTTCATGTGGCTGTTAGAAGCAGACGCTCCGATGAGGGTAGGAAAGGTCCGCCCTGTAACTGTGGGGGAGGATGCGGTTAATTTGTTGTGCGAGTTGCAAGAATGTTGGGGACAGCGCAAATCCTAGCCCTGTGCCGAAGGAATTAACCGTTTATGATTTAAATGCCACAACCCAGTCGGGAATCGAACCCAGGGCCCTGTGGCCCGAATGCCAAGTCTGATCACTTAGCCATACAGCTATAGGCTTGGGGCTGCCAAGCGGAGGTGATAAAGGTTGGCTCGGTTGACTTGGAAAGACGTGGATTCGATTCCTTGATAGAAAACTATAGCCGGGCTGAGTGGCTCAGACGGTTAAGGCGCTGGCCTTCTGACCCCAACTTGGCAGGTTCGATCCTGGCTCAGTCCGGTGGTATTTGAAGGTGCTCAAATACGTCAGCCTCGTGTCGGTAGATTTACTGGCACGTAAAAGAACTCCTCCGGGACTAAATTCCGGCACCTCGGCGTCTCCGAAAACCGTAAAAGAGTAGTTAGTGGGACGTAAAACAAATAACATTATTATTATTATTATTAGAAAACTATACAATACAGAAAATAAGACTTTCACTTCTGGCGAGGCATATGTCCCTGCGAGTGTCTCTGCTTATACCAGAAATGAATATCAGGTTAATTCCTAGCGTCAGAGGTGGCCGGGCAGCTCTTTAGAGTTAACCACTCTATGTCACTCCGAGCCGAGTTCAGGGTGAATCGAAGCTTTTACCTTGCATTCCTAAAGACCCTAACGGAGATTATTATTATTATTATTATTATTATTATTATTATTATTATTATTATTATTATTATTATTATTTTCATTTTCATGTTGCTTTACGTCGCACCGGTGCAGATAGCTCTTATGGCGACGATGGGATAGGAAATGGCTAGGAGTGGGAAGGAAACGGCCGTGGCCTTAATTAATGTACAGCCACGCAGCTATAGGCTAGTGGCTGCCAAACGGAGGCGATAAATGTTGGCTCGGTTGGGCTGGAAAGACGTGGATTCGATTCCTTGATGGGAAACTATAAAATACAGAAAATCTGCTTATACCAGAAATGAATATCAAGTTAATTCCTAGCGTGGTGTGAAAATAAGAAACCACGGAACCATCTTCAGAGCTGCTGACAGTGGGGTTGGAACCCAATACCTCCAGAATACTGGATACTGGCCACACTTAAGCGACTGCAGCTGTCGAGCTCGTTATTATTATTATTATTATTATTATTATTATTATTATTATTATTTCTCCGTCAGGGTCTTCTAGGGACCATGAAATCATTTAAATTTTTCATCCTTTGTTGTTCCTTCTTCCTCTTACAATACTCCATCTGCTCAATGTGTCTCCTATTTTCTCTCCCTCGCGACTTTGAAATCCTTCCATTTTAACACTTTATTTCTAAAAATCTCTCTCTCTCTCTCTCTCTCTTTCTCTGTTGCTTCTTCTTCCCTTATGTTGTTTCTTTCCAAATCTTTCTTGAGTTCATGAATCCAGCTTGTTGTTGACTTCTTGTCCCAAAGATATTTGAAGATCTGTTTGGTTAACCTGCTGTCATCCATTCTGTATAAATGTCCAAAAAAATATCAATCGCCTCTTCCGCATTGTATCTGTTATGTTTTCTATGTTCCGGTATATTTCATCATTACTTCTTCATTTCCAGAGTTCTGTACTTCTTAGCGGGCCGAGTATTTTCCGTATAATTTATCTTTCCAGTAATTCTAATTTATTGAGCTTGTAATTAAGTACTAGACATTCACTCGCGTATAGGCATTATATTTGACTACTGTGTTGTAGTGTTGTATTTTGAGATTTTTACATAAACACACTTTGTTATAGATATTCTAATTATTATTATTATTATTATTATTATTATTATTATTATTATTATTATTATTATTATTATTATTATTATTATTATTATTATTATTATTATTATTATTATTATTATCATCATCATCATCTGTTTACCCTCCAGGTTCGGCTTTTCCCTCGGACTCAGCGAGGGATCCCACCTCTACCGCCTCAAGGGCAGTGTCCTAGAGCTTCAGACTCTTGGTCGGGGGATACAACTGGGGAGTATGACCAGTACTTCGCCCAGGCGGCCTCACCTGCTATGGTGAACAGGGGCCTTGTAGGGGGATGGGAAGATTGGAAGGGATAGGCAAGGATGAGGGAAGGAAGCGGCCGTGGCCTTAAGTTAGGTACCATCCCGGCATTCGCCTGGAGGTGAAGTGGGAAACCACGGAAAACCACTTCGAGGATGGCTGAGGTGGGAATCGAACCCACCTCTACTCAGTTGACCTCCCGAGGCTGAGTGGACCCCGTTCCAGCCCTCGTACCACTTTTCAAAAATTTCGTGGCAGAGCCGGGAATCGAACCCGGACCTCCGGGGGTGGCAGCTAATCACGCTAACCACTACACCACAGAGGCGGCACATTATTATTATTATTATTATTATTATTATTATTATTATTATTATTATTATTATTATTATTATTATGAATTCCTCTATAACGCATTGAAGGTCCTAATGCACTCATGTGTCTGGAGTAAATATGGTGAATTGTCAACATTACTTTTTCAGACAGAGGGCATAATACTCGTAGATTCTAAACTAAAATGTAGGAAGTATTGTATTGCGACTTGAGGAGCAGGATAGAAAATATAACTTGCATCCGGGAGATAGTAGGTTCGAATCCCACTATCGGCAGCCCTGAAGATGGTTTTCCGTGGTTTCCCATTTTCACACCAGGCAAATGCTGGAGCTGTACCTTAATTAAGGCCACGGCCGCTTCCTTCCAACTCCTAGGCCTTTCCTATCCCATCGTCGCCATAAGACCTATCTGAGTCGGTGCGACGTAAAGCCCCTAGCAAAAAAAAAAAAAAAAAAAAAAAAAAAATATAACCAAGTAAAGACAGACGCTTGAGTAACTCTGTAAGGAGGCATCGCATTCATTAAGCCGAGATAAGCGGCTACAGTCTTAAGCCGGTTTCCAACAACTCTTCCCGCTCGCAGTCCTATAATACAGCAACAAAAACACTTAGCTTCAGGCCTGATTCAATAACACTCATTATATTTCTACACACTGAAACTGAAAGACAAATATTAACAGACTCAAAAAATATATAGTGAAGACATAAGGTGTCTAGATAGCTAAATATAGGCGACGCATGGAGAGTTTCTTTTGTCGGAGGAGAACAAGGAGATGCTGGCTCTTCGAAGAGAGAGAACGAGCGTCAAGGCGTATGCCTCGCCTCGCCTTGCCGCATTGATCTTGCCAGAGATGGAAATCATTTCTTCTCTTTCGCACGTTGTGTATTCCCCCTAGCGCCATCTCTCGCTCTCCGCTCTCTACACCTTTAAAAGAAACCCTTCAAATGTTACAGAAGCACCACCGTCAGCAGGTTTTTCGTTAAGTTTTCTGTAAAGAAGAGTGTTTTTTTCTATATTTTTTATTTTGCACAGCACAAGTGTAAGAAGATGGGGGAATGCATATATAGATGCTGTAGCAGAGAAAAGCGACGCAGGGTGTTGGGAAGCGAAGGAGTTGGGAGGTGGTGGGAGGTTGGGTAAGATGAGGCGCCTTGTTCCGCGTATGTGTGTGTGTGTGTGTGTGTGTGTGAGCGCTCTTGGGGTGGTGTGTGAGGAGGAGGAGGCTAGGGGGTAGAGAGATGAAAAATATCGTAAGAAAAGAAAAGGAGTAGACAAGAGTAAAAAAAACACACACACACACGGCCCCTTATTCTTCTCGTCGTTTTTCTTCTTTTGGTTGCCGTGAGGCCATGGCGCCTGCGTAGAACACGTCGTCAATACTTCACATACACCTCAGCAAGGCTCAGCCAGCCACCCTGGGATTGGAGGACGAAGGGCAACGGGTCACAACCAAAGCATATTCACATGCACGTTGGGAGTGGCTGAAATATCTTCACCCATTTATCTTTCCTAAGTCAAACCACAATTACGTCTAGTCATTATATTGTCCCTATTTGCGGATATCATGAGTTCCAGAATGTGTAGGTCCTTGTCATGACATCCAAGTAACGTTGAACGAGAGAATTCATTGACGGTACTTAGTGTTGGTCATACAGATGCAATCACGAGCAATCGACTGCCGAGAGGAGTTTCGTACATATCCTTCCTTCCCAATACTCGAACCAGGGTCTATCAATTTGTTACAAGTATTTGTTAATCACGACCTACTGAGTTCAGCCTTGGGTTTACTCAATCAGCAGAATCCCAGTGAATGTTTGTCGATGTCCACAGTAAGGAACTAACCGGTCACCTGTAGTCCTTCACAAATACTAAGACAAGTAAAATTTAAATTTCGTGTGGCTATTTCTAGCCGAGTGCAGCCCTTGTAAGGCAGACCCTCCGATGAGGGTGGGCGGCATCTGCCATGTGTAGCTAACTGCGTGTTATTGTGGTGGAGGATAGTGGTGTGTGTGGTGTGTGAGTTGCAGGGATGTTGGGGACAGCACAAACACCCAGCCCCCAGGCCATTGGAACTAACCAATGAAGGTTAAAATCCCCGACCCGACCGGGAATCGAACCCGGGACCTCTGAACCGAAGGCCAGTACGCTGGCCATACAGCCAACGAGTCGGACACTAAGACAAGTGAGAAAGTAAGAGAAGAGAAGAAGTGAGAAGAGAGAGGGAATGAAAAGGTAGGATTTTTTTTTGAATCTGTTTTATGTCGCACCGACACAGGTTTTATGGCGACGATGGGATAGGAAAGGGCTAGGAGTGGGAAGGAAGAGGCTGTGATCTTAATTAAGGTACAGCCCCAGTGTTTGCCTGGTCTGAAAATGGGAAACCACGGGAAACCATCTTTGGTGCTGCCGATAGTGGGGTTCAAACCCACTATCTCCCGGATGCAAGCTCACAGCTACGCCCCCCTAACCTCACGGCCAACTCGCCCGGTGAAATGTTAGGAGAGACGAGGAGGGAAGATATGAGAGTGGAAGTGAAACAGAGGATAAGAGATCCCAGAGAAGAGAAGAGAAGAGAAGAGAAGAGAAGAGAAGAGAAGAGAAGAGAAAAGAGAAGATGTAAGAGAGGAGACGAGGAAAGAGAAGAATAGAGAGGATGTAAGAACAAAGAAAATCGAGCAGAAGAGAAGAGAAGAGAAGAGAAGAGAAGAGAAGAGAAGAGAAGAGAAGAGAAGAGAAGAGAAGAGAAGAGAAGATACATTTAAAAAAATCAATATGCTCGCCATCGTTGGGTAAAAGCGGCTGCATTATTACCAAGATTTTACCCAATGCGTAACATAGACTCTCATAGACTTTCATAGACTCTCAGCTCGTTAAACCCAGGAATCCAATTGAGCGTCGTTCTGCTCTCAATTACTCATACCAGGCTTTTCTTTTTCATTCGCTATCCAATTCTAGGTGAACTCATTGAGGTGCTTCTAGGTTTATGAGATGTTTCATTTTGTCACCTCTACAAGGCCGCCCATGCCTGGGGGCAAGGGGGAAACGCGTCACCCCATCCCCCTCCCTAGCTCTCAGGGAAAAGAAAAAATCTGATGTAGTCAGGCGTTTTTCTTTCAAGAAAATGATTTAAAAGTCGGTATTACGTAGAAGTGGTAGGGGATACTGAGGGTGGTATTCTATCGTGGAATACAAGTCGCCATTCATCTTCCAAAATATTAAAAATACTACATACCCCAAGGTCTAGACCTCCCCCTCCCCGTACAAACTATCCTATGGGCGTCCTTGCCTGTAAATGGCCCTTCTATTACCTTAAACGGTAGCATTTTTCTTTAAACACATAGAATACTTTATCTTCCTCACTTGGTAACCAGGGCCCGATAATACACTTACGAAAATGGAAATAGCAACACCATGAAGGCATTGGTCGTTTGTGTTGATTTTCAAGATATGGAACGATGCCATGTAGGTATGTAAACGATCAAAGTTTCAGACCCATTGGATTGTTGCTACAGGTCTCCCCACGGGATTGGTCGCGGAGGAATCAACTCCAGTATACGGACTCTGGTGTAGCGTAGTTGACTTGCAGTCTGTGCAGTGATGTGTTCCCCGTCAAACATGCCTCGACGACAGAGAAGAGCACGCTATCAACAACTGTCGCCGTTTGAGAGGGCTCGGATAATTGGGCTGTGTGAGGATGGATTATCGCTAAGGACTGTCGCTGCACGTGTTGGCCGACAGGCATCTACGGTACAACCTGTATGGCAGCAGTGGTCAAGTGAAAGTACCCACACTCGTAGACCTGGCACAGGCCCAGCGCGACAGATGACTGTGAGAGAGGATCGCCGCATCATTTGGATGGCCCGGATGGAACCCCATGCAAATTCGAGCAGCTGTGGCACCCCACGTTACACAACAAACAGTTCGTAATCGCCTGCGTGCAACTGTCTTATGAGCCCGTGTCCCTGCAGAAGGTTTTTCCATTGACCCCACAACAACGAACTGTAAGGCTGGCGTGGGTCGACGAATGGCATAGGATCGTCTTTAGTGATGAATCGCGCTTCTGTCTTGCCCGCAGTGATCGCCGGAATCGTGTGCGCTGGCGTACCGGGGAGAGGGGCCGCCCAGATCTTATTGTCGAGAGGCACATAAGGCCAACACCAAGCATTATGGTCTGGGGAGCTATTGGCTTTAATGTGAAATCACTTTTAGTGCTTGTTGAGGGCACTATGACTGCTCGACAGTACGTTGATAGGGTACTCAATCCAGTGGTTGTCCCTATAATGGCGAACATTGCTAATGGGATGTTTAAGCAGAACAATGCCCGGGTTCACACTGCACGCATCTCCAGAGAAGCTCTCCACGACATCACAACCTTAGAATGGCCCGCCAGATCCCGGACCTCAGTCCTATCGAGCATGTGTGTGATACGATGGGTCGACAACTGGCCAACCGTCCTCGGCCACCCACAACTCTGGAACAACTGACCCGTGCAGTGCAGCAAGCATGGGCCACAATTCCTTAGGAAGCGATCCAGGGTCTTATTGACTCCATGCCTCGACGAATTCATCAATATATTGCAGCTCGTGGTGGGCACATCCTGTATTGAATGTTGTCCAAACTTGCGGTCAGAGGGACCTGAAAGTGTAATCATCGAATCACAATCGAACACTCGTCCTGCATGTTCAATTGCAGCAATGTAGCATCACGCCTTCTGGGTGTTGCAATTTCCATTTTCTTCGGTGTATATTGGTATTTCAAAGTAGCTGTCTCCAATTTTGAGAGATAATAATTGCAACAGACCATATTGTGATTGCATTGTCCTTGTTTAATGAGACGTACACGTGTTTCAGAAACACCCCGTTGATATATCACTTAAAATTATGATACAGTGACAATCATATTGGCCTAATACTGTAATACAATTAGTTACTAAGGCTTAGTCGCTTTTATTTTCACCACCACCATCATCATCTTCATCATCATTTATCCATTTACAGTTTCCCGCGTACGGTGTACGAGTGCTCTCCATTTTCATCTCCAATTGGATTTATAGTATATGCGAGGGCTGTAAATAAAGTATTGGCAACGTAGTCGAGAAACTCGCAGGAGATCGGGCATGCGCAAACAAGACATGGGGGCGGTCAGGTGGCGCTGTTGTCGATGTGTAGTGTGCTTCTGATGGGCATTCAATTGGGAGTGTTCTTGGAGTATGGCGTTGAAGTGAAGAGTGTCGATTTCACTGCTCTAAAACATGTTTTCAAACGGTGATCAGCGTTCGAGGATTAAAATCGAAGTTGCCCGTAATAAAAATGCATTAGGATGTTATCGAGGATTACGTGAAGCCTGTGGCGAGGAAGCATTACCATATAGAGGACGGCTGCCCGATAAGTCAAGGTGTGTCTTGCGGGTAGGAACGAGACTGCGGATTAGCACCAAACAGGTCGGCCGTCCGTTCCTCAACATCAATACGACATTTACGTAGACCATCGACCTCTGAGGCCACCGATTTCTTGACGTGGCATCTGTACTCCTCGTAATGGGGTGCTCCATCGCTGTTATCAATAGAGAACGCCTTGTCAATGGTCCTAAACGGTTTCCCGATATTGGGCAAAGTTTAATATACTTCGCGTGATTCCATTGAAGGAGTGGAATGCAATTATACATGTTAGTTCATTAAATGCCGCGTTCTATCAACATTTACAGCCCTCGTATATTTACAGCCCTCTATCTGTCTGTACTTTATGATACTTGGCCTTTATACCGAACAGGACAATAATGATAGCCTATGTTGGAATCAGTGTCTGTCTGTCTGTCTGTCTGTCTGTCTGTCTGTCTCTCTGTCTGTCTGTCTGTCTGTCTGTCTGTCTGTCTGTCTGTCTGTCTGTCTGTCTGTCTGTCTGTCTGTCTGTCTGTCTGTCTGTCTGTCTGTCTTTGAATGAAAGTTCAGGACAAGGACGAGTGGGATCTTAGCTGTAAATTGTTCAAAACTTTTGAGGAGGACGGGTGCTTAAGAGAGGGCCTAAAACATAAAACTCGATGTATTTCTTTTACGCTTCACTTTGAAGAAAAACTTCTCATTACAAAATTGATTTAGAATGTTGTTTACAAAAAACGTTGTCCAATTAATACCAGTGACGGTCGTCTGAAATTTAAGTCCGAGAGCCGAAAACTAACTCTATGGAGATCATATCGGCAACATTTTCAATGTTTTGTATATCCCTGTGTACTTTTAGACTGAAAAAAATGAAATGGCATATGGCTTTTAGTGCCGGGAGTGTCCGAGGACAAGTTCGGCTCGCCAGGTGCAGATCTTTTGATTT
Organism: Anabrus simplex; assembly: GCF_040414725.1. Lineage (NCBI taxonomy): Eukaryota > Metazoa > Arthropoda > Insecta > Orthoptera > Tettigoniidae > Anabrus > Anabrus simplex. The sequence continues at coordinate 290,917,516 of NC_090269.1, forward strand.
GATACCAATAGGCGACCTACGCGTCGTGATGAGGATGAAGTGATGATGAAGACGACACATACACCCAGCCCCCGTGCCAGCGAAATTAACCAAGTATGGTTAAAATTCCCGACCCCACGGGGAATAGAACTCGGGACCCCTCTGACCGAAAGCCAGCATGCTAACCATTTAGCCATGGAGCCGTACACTTTTAGACTATTAACCTGATGCTTGGTTTTTATACCAGAGCGAAGAGATCGCCAGGAAACTTGTACACCACGACAAGCCGCTGGCAGGGAGAGGCTGTCCATGTACATGCCTCAGAATCTGAACAGGAACATGAGGGGTGGAAAGGTAATCATGTACTGTACATGCTGCGTGATACTTCCGTCAAGCTCTGAGAAAGTATTCAGAGAAATGTTCGAGTTTAATGAAGGTATGCATAAGCCAATATAATGATACAAATGTAAAATAAATGAATATGCATAGTTTACGGAGTGCATTTTTACTCCTTAATATAAAAAGAACCTGTGGACCTGATACATCTGTTTCTTGTAACACCGTTCATCCAATAGAAATATGCATTTGGTGTCCATTTCTTCATTATTACCCATAGTGATATTTGTATTTAAGTCCACCTCTGTGATATAGTGATCAGTGTGATTAGCTGCCACCTCCGGAGGCCCGGGTTCGATTCCCGGCTCTGCTACCAAATTTGAAAAGTGGAACGATGGTTGGAATGGGGTGTACTCAGCCTCGGGAGGTTAACTGAGTAGAGGGGCTTCGATTCCCACTTCAGATATCCTCGATGTGGTTTTACGTGGCTTCCCACTTCTCCTCCAGGAAAATGTCGGGATGTTACCTCACTGAAGGCCACGGCCGCTTCCTTCCCTCTTCCTTGTCTATCCCTTCTAATCTTCCCATCCATCACAAGGCCCCCGTTCAGTACAGCAGGTGAGGGCGCCTGGGCGAGGTACTGGACACTGCCCTACAGGCGGTAGAGGTGGGATCACTCGCTGAGTCCGAGGGAAAAAACAACCCTGGAGGGTAAACGGATTAAGAAAGAAGAAAGAAGGAAAGAAAGAAAGAAAGAAAGAAAGAAAGAAAGAAAGAATACTTTTACATGTATCGATGTGCCAGGTACCGCTAAATTCTTCAAGAAAGTACTTGTTTCAAATGTATTATAAATAATAAACAGCTTCCATATGCAATATACGTCATTATAATAGACTTGCACAGTGTATTAAATAACCAGAAAAATCTTGTATAGAAAAAAGAATAAAAAGCAAATCTCGAGCAATTGTACGATGTATACTGTGAAGAAAGTAATTCTAAAAACAATATATAGAGGGGCACATGTTCACATCACGGAAAGAACATCCTCATGGAAGCAGGTTGAGGCAAGTACGCCTCAGGATTCTACTGTATAATTTCTCCTCTTCTATTTTTCCTTTATGTTAATGATATTTCATCATATATTGAAAACTGTAGATATCATCTATACGCAGATGATTTGCAGGCCTATGCTCACACAAAAGTAGCCGGTATGCACGAAGCTAAATGCAAAATACATCAAGACCTGGCGCTTGTCGAAATGTGGACTAAACTAAACGGACTCAGAATGAACCCCGTGAAATCTAAAGCTATAATTATAGGTACATCAAAGACCCATTACCACTTAACGAACATAGACATCGCCCCAATAACATTAAATGGAATTACTATCCCTTTTGAAAACAAAGTTAAAGATTTAGGATTAATACTGGACAAAAACCTTGACTGAACAGAACACGTAACAGCTATATGCCAACGAGTATTTTCCTCCCTTCACTCACTTAAAAGAATGAGATTTACTTCCTTTCAAGATCAGAAAGCTGTTGGTTCAACAGCTAATAATGCCTCTGTTTGACTACTGTGACGTCGTGAACGGCAGACTAAGTGGCGTCTTCTCTAATAGACTTGAGAAAGCTCAGAATGTTTGCCTCCGCTTTATACTGAACATTCCAAAATGTCATCGTATAACTCCTGCATTCCATGAGTTAAATTACCTTGAACTAAACCAGCGTCGTAGCTATCATTCTTTACTTCTACTCCACAAAATATTATACATGCAAACACCCTCGTATCTAAAATATTCTTTCCAGTTGCTCTCAACCATTCATATTATCCCAATCAGAGCTGCAGCTAACGTAACCCTCAAAATACCAAATCACAGATCAACCCTCTACAACAATTCTTTCATTGTTAGTACAATTCGAACATGGAATTCGTTGCCCAATGACCAAAGTTATACACTATCTGAACGGTATTTAAAAAGAAATGGGGGCAGCGGTACTTGGACGGATAAAGTTGGGTGTAAATACATTAATTCTATTTTCCTGTTTTATTATTTCATTCCGTGTGTCACTAAGCTTTTTGTTTTCATTGATGCATTAGGATTATTTTAGATAGTTTCATTTTCTTTTCTTTAATTTTTATAACCACGTGTACTGCTTAGCATTATAATATGTGTGTTTGTGTGTGTAATATATCGTGAACTGTATGTACATTGTAAGATATGGTCAGGCAGAATAGAAGACTTCATAGCCTGAGTCACTCCATGGAAATAACGGCATAACATAAATAAAGCACATAATAAAAATGTGTTTCCAAGAAGAATCGAAAGCCAACCGGGAAGAATAATTTCGAGGTATGAAACTAGCAAGAGAAAGGATTAATAAACACAAGTTTGTTTTCAGCGCTCATACAGCCAATGTGACAATTTGTAGCAGATCGTGGTTTCGATCCACGCACCTCTGGGTTATGGGTCCAGAACGCTTCCACTGCTGAGTGTAATATTGTAAAGATTTCTCATATGATAACTCAGCTAAGCCCTTTTTCACAAAAAGGATTAAGAACCCTTCTCAAAACAAAATTATCTTAATGAAGAAGGCAATCAATTATCTGATTACGGAGTGATTTCAAATGAGTAGCAAATTTGAAAATTACGTTATATCTAAAAAGTCGTTCTCATAGGCTCGAGTGATATTAGAAAATTCATGGACCAATGGAAAGTTTACAGTTTTTTCATTTTCAGTTCTTCATGCCCAAACTTCTGGTTTTCACTCAAAAACATGTATTTGCGTTGCCTTGAACGAAAAGCACAGTTTTTATCAAGACCTTGCAAGTGAATATTTAATTGATTCAGGTGAGTATAAATATAAGCTCAACGGGCAAAAGTTTTTTTGTTTTGTTTTGCTAGTTGCTTTACGTCGCACCGACACAGATAGGTCTTATGGCGACGACGGGACAGGACAGGGCTAGGAGTGGGAAGGAAGCGGCCGTGGCCTTAATTAAGGTACAGCCCCAGCATTTGCCTGGTGTGAAAATGGGAAACCACGGAAAACCATTTTCAGGGCTGCCGACAGTGGGATTCGAACCTACTATCTCCCGAATGGGCAAAAGTTTAGTCACCTGTGGAGAAATAATTTCAAGCATCATATAATACCATGTAACTCGGCCTCTGGACTTGATAACCGCCCGGATTCGGTTAGAGTTCACAAGGTTGTGCATGTACTGTACGTCGCATTCAGGTTAAGCCACTCGCTGAGGATTTGACACTCAATCGTACCTAATTGCTGGGATGCTGATGTCGGCGTTTCACCCGCTGTTCTAATATTTCCCACAGATTGTCGATGGGTTCAAGTCAGGTGATTTTGCAGGCCAATCGAGATGTAAGAGGGTGGGGGAGCATTCATAAAACTAGTCACATACGCGTCCAGCCCGATGAACATTGCTGCTGTCATCTTGAATAATCGGGTTACGTTTAGCGTACTCATCATGAACATGTTGAGTGAAAGGCAACACCTGATCACCCAGAATGTTCAAATAAACATGCTGCTTAATGTTAGTGGGCACCTCAGTGAACGGTCCCAATCCACGATATGAAAAACACCCCCAAAACATCGCAGACCCATCTCCGGCTTGAACGTGACCTTGCACACATCCAGAATGAAATGCCTCATTTGGTCTTCGGTGCATTCGATGACGTGCATCGCTGGAATAGGTGAAAAAGCGTTATTCGTCATACCATATCACGTTCCGCCAATTAGGTACTGTACTGATTTCTAGTCCATTGAAGATGCGCAGCGTTATGAGCCTGTGTGAACAATGGCCTCTTGTGAGGTGACCGTCTCTAAATGTTCATTGCATGCAGATCCCGTCGGAATGTTCACTCGCTAACAGGTTGGTATGGCCTTCATTCACTGGCTGCAGCATTTCCTGTCGGGTTTGGAAGCGAGTTTGATTTACAAGCCGTGAGACGCGTCTCCGGTGTCCCTCTCAGTCAGGATCATTTTCCGACCACAATTCTGACGTCGTGTTTCGTGGCCACGTGTAGAACACCACTGCTTGTAGACACGAATCCAGCAACTTCACGCACCGTATGGCCAAACACGATTGCCCCTTTTTGCGACTCTGTCACATCCTTACATCTACCCATGTTGATGTACGCTGTCCGCTTGAAACATCAATGTCTCACTGATCGCTACTGCCTTATGCTCTCGTAGAGGCAGTGCACGTGCTGTTGAGCACGGGACTTGTTCGCTGTGCCATCTGTACGGGCTTAAAGATCCATGTGTGCGTGAAACTAGGGTGATTCATTTCTTGTCCGGTGAGCTTATCAGCCAAATGTGCTAGCTGCAGCAACCATTTTTCTGAGATAAAGAACTCAGTGAGTGGGGGATTGGCTGTCTGTAAAAATAACAGCTTTTCCGGCCTCAGTTCAAACAATCTATCCACACTCTTCCTGCGAAGATGCCAGATAACTTCAGTATGTATTAAGAGACTTTTGTGATAAAGTTGCAAACTCAACACTTTAGGTATCCCTCCCTACTTGATTCAGCTATTCAAAAGCTACCTTTCAGATAGGAAATTTCAGGTACAAGCCAACAAAACCCTGGGGAAGACCCGCCAAGAAAGGGCGTTCTTTCCCCGATTCTTTTTAATTTGTACAAGGCCGACAAACCTAAGCTGATGATACGGCAATATCCTCTGTCTCTTGGCAACCACCTAGAGTACAAAATTACATCTAGGATTCCCTCTCCACTCTCCAGCCATGGGATCGAAAGTGGAGAATCAAAATTAATTTTAACAAAAGCAATGCAACTCTATTTTTAAAAACGTACCAGGACTGACCTCTCCCACTGATCATTTGCGGCAAAGTGATCCGGTGGAAAAATTCACCCAAATACCTACGAGTTACCCAGGACAGAGTAGTCACCTTCAGAGATCACATAAACTCGATTTTGGCCCAAGCGAACAGATGCTTATCTGAAATATTATACACCTTACGAAAGCCGATCAAAGCCATAATCTAGAAAACAAAGTCACGCTGTACGAAACCTCTCTTCGACCAGTTCTAGAGTATGCCAGTCCGGTCTGGGGAGTGGCAGCCAAAACCCACCTGGATAAGGTGCAGAGCATCCAAAACCGTGGGCTTTGTCTCATCTCAGGTGCACACTGATTTGAACGGAATCGGGACATCCATCAATGCCTAAAGATTGATGAGATTATTATCAGAATAGAGGGGACGTCCCGGAAATTCTTTTCAGGACTAATCCACAAGCCCAATGCCCTCATCAACCCGTTGGGCTATTATGATACCCTTGGCCTCCACTATAAGTGACCTAAGGTCGTCCTAAATTAGTCACCCCTAAAAGGGGTGCAGGTGACATTCTGACCAGTTCCCTCATCTTCACATCAATGCTAATGGCTTTACGTCTCACTGACACAGATAGGCGTTATGGCGACGATGGGATAGGAAAGGGCTAGGAGTGGGGAGGAAGCGGCCGTGGCCCTAATTAGGTACATTTTAATGTGTGCATGATCGACGTACCCAAGCCGACGCACGCGAAGGTCTATATGTATGCTGATGATACGGCAATTTCCTCTGTCTTTTGGCAACCACCTAGAGCACAAACTTACATCCAATGAAAAATTGGAAACCTCGGAAAACCATCTTCAGGGCTGCCGACAGTGGGATTCGAACCCACTATCTCCAGGATGCAAGCTCACATCAATGCAGCCCTAGTTAGATCAAGTTAAGAAATGGCAGCCAAGACCCTATTCCGGGCGGAGGGCTAAATTCCTCATCAGAAACGGCGCGTCCGTATTCCGTTTGAGACTTGAGGCATGGCCACTAGGCCTACAAGCTGACAACTATGTTACCCAAACCACGTAGCCACATGCTCAGTTAAGGAACGTCTCTAGCGTCCACTGACGACTGCGGAATGTGAAACACACAACATGAGCATTGTCCTAATGCAAGGAGTACCCCTTCATGATACGTGGCAAATATAAAGCGAACGTCTGTCCGAAGAGAATAAATAATCTGGTGAAAAGTGTAAATTTTTAACAGAGAAGAGCAGTCAGCAATAAAATATTGTTATCTCAGAGTTCGTCACACTAACACATGGAAGATTTTTGGCGCCGGTGGGGGTGGGGGGTGCTAAGCGGCCTTATTTAAGGTACATTTGCCTGGTCTGAAAATGAGAAACCACAAGAAACCATCTCCCGAATGTAAGCTCACCACGAAGCGACCCCAACTGCACGGCCATCTCGCTCAGTTCATCTCAAGACATTCATGAGCAGGGACATTCCCTAAAACTGAATCATACTAGTTGTCTCTGAAACTAATTGCTCAGTGCATATATGTAAAACATTCAAAACTCGTCATATTTTGTATTTGAATTGTATTTTTTTCTGATTACTAAGCATTACTTTTAGAATGAAAATAAAATGAAAGAAAGAAATTGCGCATTTAAGGGTAAAAACCATTGTAAGTGGAGGTTAGTTCGGACTTCCGTCAGAAATTTGAACAAGATCCCGTATCTCTGAACGATACAATTCGTAAGTTCTACTGTGGAGCATGACGCACTCTTCTCAGGAGACTGGTAACTTGATAACTTGATTCCAATAATTACTGACTCTCTCTTTCTGAAGGTCACACGACTTCATTATACCAACAGGTGTACTCTGTTTGACGGAAGTGTGCTGTCATGAATTATAACACATATTGATAATAATTAGTTACATACGATAACACAGGGCACAAAGTAATAACTCCAGGGAAACAGGACACCACAGTAAATTGTAATTATAAAGTGCTTAGTATGTCGTAAATTGAGTTCATATGTTTGTCTGGTCCTATTTTTATTTTAATTAACATGACCCATATATCAATGTAACATATAGAAAAATTCGCCATGAATGAGAACACTTTTGTATTTTCAGTCTGGCTAAATGCCGACTAACTTGTTCCCGGAATGGAAAGCGAATATATAATTTGTGGCTGCCGGACAAATATTCACGTGCAATGCATTTAGAGTTAATCATACTCATAGCCTTCTTTTATTACAGAAGGAAAAAGCTGTTCCAGAGAGGATTAAATCATCCTAAGGAATGTTCTGCCCTAAATAATTATTTCATTCTTTCCTACTTATGTGATCCAGAGTAATGGGAATGAAAAGAAAATTCAATGGAAAGTAACTGAATATCCTTTCTTTCTTTCTTTCTTTCTTTCTTTCTTTCTTTCTTAATCCGTTTACCCTCCAGGGTTGGTTTTCCCATCGGAATAAGCGAGGAATCCCATCTGTACCGCCTCAAGAGCAGTGACCTAGAGCGCGAGACTATGAATCGGGGCGAGACATCTGGGGAGGAGAACCAGAACCTCGCCAGGCGACCTCACCTGCTATGCTGAAAAGGGGCTTGTTGCGCTGAGGGGATGAGTAGATTGAAAGGACTAGACAAGGAAGAGGGAAGGAAGCGGTTGTGGCCTTAAGTTAGGTAACATTCCGGTATTTGCCTAGAAGAGAAGTGAGAAACCACGGAAAACCACTTCGAGAACGGCTGAGGTGGGAATCGAACCCCGCTCTACTCAATTGACCTTCCGAGGCTAAGTGAACCCAGTTCCAGCCCTCGTACCACTTTCAAATTTGGTGGCAGACCCGGAAATCGAACCTGGGCCTCCGGTGGTGGCAGCTAATCACACTAACCACTACACCACAGTGGCGGAAAACTGAATTCCACATTCTGAAAATATGAAACTGCTAATATTTATTATTTTCGAACTTGTATACTGAACCCTTTGGTCCATATTGAGGGATACCTACCTTTCTTACCTATCAGCAAAGTTCATGAGATCTGTCTCTTGGGTCGTGTCGGGTTCTTCGTCACTTGCTGAGGTAAAGGTAGGGTTCAGTAATTCTAATCCATCTACTGGAATGAAAGGTCTGTTTAAAAGATTCCTGTTTATTCAGGAAAATTCTGAAGCAATCTGATATGTCAACGGTATCATAGAAGTCAATTGTGTCCACTGGACACCACAATCATTTTTACATAAACGTCAGAACACTGGTGTGAGACTTTAACGTAACTGCCTGACGGGCATTCATACTAGAAACCATCGTCTCAATTATTAATCATTTAAGAAAGGAAAGTCTGGAAATCCTTAAATTCGGCTTCCATGTGAGACCACACGTACCATCATCGTTATGGTCCAGCCCTCGTAACACGAACTCTGGTCTCTGGGTAATTAAGGCCGTCCGATCGGTGTGTGCCACACAGTGGTTCTACGGCATGGACCCTTAATTGAATCGATGTGACCTGCGTCTATGTCATGGACCGACATCTAATCTTCTAAGTTACTTTAAAGTCATTGTGGATGATGACCGCAAGGAAATGATGCTACAATGGCATATGGCCCTAATCCAAGTCACTGAGGTTGATGACGCCCTGACCATCCAAGTTTCTAGGCTGAAGGCTAAACACAATTAAGTTACATCGGTTCATGACCAAAGTTTCCACTTTACTATCCCCAGCACATTCACTGCTCAATCAATCAAAAAGTTCAATAATTACAACAATAGCAATGCTCACAAACTTTGTGGCAGAAAAATCCATTTCCTTCGGATATGTCCCCTTAATCGTTACTTTACATTTTAATATCCCCAAGAAAACAAACTAAGATTTCCAGAATGCATCTCCAAGTTATTCGCTTGATTAAAGTTATTTCAAAATGCGGTTTCACTGAATTTAATAATTAAATAAATTTAAATGATTTATCGAAATGTTAAAGAACAGTAAAATTTATCTCCGCGGACTCTGGTTTTTTCACAAATTCCTACGCAGCTGTGATGTGAATTCAATATTGTGATATTTATCTGGCTGGAAAAGAATTGTTACATAATTCATGTCCAGTTATATATCTTGTCTCCTGATCTCACACTTTTAAAATCTAATCTGGTCCTAACCGTTATTAACACTTGGATATCCTAATAATCTACGTACAAACCAAACAACTAGCCATATAATTACGATGTCATCTCTCGTCATACCATTTATGAATTTTGCACACCCCTCACAGACAAACCGATCATCACAACCATCGCTCTATATTTTGGACAACCCTGAATTTGGTTACTCTGTTCCTTATACTCAAAGTTCGTGATTTCAAATGTTCATTACGTCCCCAATTAAACAAATTTTACAGTATTTCACAATACTCAGATCATTACCGGCTATGAATTTCAACTAAATCCAGCATTTTAACGTTTTCCCCGGCCGAGAATACAGTACAATCTCAATTCCACGCCTGTCCCGTTATCACAGCTGAGGCCTCTCGTCCCCAAGTTCGCTTGGCAGTAACATGAAACACCTGGTTTATTCCAGTTGACTGGCTTCTCAAAGTGCTCATCTTTTAAACTCTGCCGACATAATTAAACAAATACAATATTCTAACCAACAAAATGCACAGATTAAGCTTCAAGATGCCCACACTAATTATACGCGTCGCCAATTAATACCGCTATGGATTTCTATGTATTTCTTTCCATTCCCAACATTATAAAATATACCTCGGGCTATCGTGTCCCGGCTTCAATGACAGGACTCTAACCCGATTCGCACATCTCATCTCAACTCATATAAAACATTCCTCGGGCTTCCATGTCCCGGCTTCAATGACAGGTCCAACCTGATTCACAAATCTCATATGAACAAACTAACCTCTGTTTCCCAGCTCCACAATTATCATCGACAAAGAACTGGAATAAAATCCTCACTAGAAATATCGACGTCTAATATCGCACAGTGCATTAATCATGAATAACTTCGCATAAAGGATATCGTATTTAATAACTTGATTTTTACGAACAAAATTACTGAAACATTCTACTAGATCTTTTATTGTCAGTCAGACACAGCTTAAAATGGGCCTAGAAAAACGTTTCTCTCCGTGACCAAATTCATCACCCTAGGTTCTCACCCGACAGCGCGCTTCCACTCGATTGAAAATGAGTGACCACGGATTTCTGCATTATTAACTCAAATTGCAGACAGGAAAAATTTACGTCGAATGAACATCTTAATTTGACATCACAAAATATAGGCAGTACACTCACACGGATAACGATCTACATTGGACGTGATATCACTTCGAAACCCTATTCAACAACTTTTTATAACATTATACGGCACTCGCAAGACTTCAAAAATTTATCCAAGTGGAAAATGAAACAAATGACTCTTTTAGTCGTATTCTCACATTTACAAAACTTAGTAGGGGTGACCACTGCGTCGTATATCCCTATTCAAATACACTTTTAGAGATCATGAGACAAGATATAAGAGGTAGTAAGATGGAATGTCACCTACCTCATGTAGTCACACCATTGTTCGTCATAGGGCTCACCTGCGACCCTGGCATTTTATTTAGCCATTTTTACATTCATGGCTGTACAGATCATTATGTTTCTTCAGGTTTCCTGGAATAAAGCATTAACAAAAAGAAAATACCCTTCACTTGTTTGCTGAGCGCACACGATGGACTATAATTATTTCCGCACACGAATTACTTAATCACATTAGAATTTATTCAGTACTTTGACCGTCCTATCTGGTACAATTATTTCACTCATGGAGTCAAGACCTAGCCATAATGGCTAAAATCTGCCGTTGAACTCAGTCTACTTTCGTTGGTTTGATTTCGCAGAGCAGCTCAACAATTTTTCGTCCGCGTTGTATCACAAATGCCGGAGAAGGAGACTTCGTCATGGCGTCCCTTCATATTTATAGTAGTTACCCCCTCTCTTCGGATCTCTCCCTGTGCCGCCAAGAAAATTTCTATAAATTTTCTGACTTAACTAAACTGTAATTTCAAGAGTTTTGAAAGTGACTACATGCTTGCTACATTTCTGGCGGTAGTGTTCATGGACATTTAAAATGTATACGGGTTCGATTTGTGAGATGATTGACCCCCTTTGATAGGCACTATATTTTTTTGACTTGGCTTGGGTCACGCCATGTACACGCGCTTTGAAATAGTTCACAAAAATGACTTGAGATTCTTCCGCCGTCGACACGTGTGGCTGACGTCACGTACCCCAGAGCGTGGGACCGAAGGTAATCACCCCCTCGTCACGTGTCAAATCCATGCTATCAAGAATCCAACTTTTAAATGATTGTCGATTTATGCATAATGTTCTTAGGGCACAAAGGTCATGGGTTCAATACGCTGACATTTATATCTTTATTTCAATTCGTGTTACATTGCACCGGTACAGGTAAATTTTATGGCGAAAGGGCTACGAAGGGGAAGTAAACGATCGCGGTCTTACTTACTGTACAGTCCTAGTATTTGCTCGGTGTAAAAATAGAAAACCACCTTCAGGACTGCCGATAGTGGGGTTCGAACCCACTATTTCCCGAATGTAAGCCGACAGGTACGTCACCCAAATTGCATAGCCACTCTGTCAGGGCGCTGACATCATACGGCATTATTAGGCAGATAGCTGCCTCCGAAGATCAGTGGTAGACTACTACAAAACACTGTGTCGTACAATATCAGCATGTAGAAGAACTCTGGTGACAGGTTTGTTGTATAACCAACGAAATAAAAACTCAAACAAGATCGTCCAACAGAGATTCAGTTTACTCTGACATCTGGTAGAGTACAACCGGAACGTCGAAATTGACTCACAGGCAATCTAAATGGCGTCAGATCAAACTGTCTGCAAATCGCAGTTGAGGCTGTATAATTACCACTACTACTATTACTCAATAATACCAACTATTGTATAACCTCAGCTACAAAGTTGCAGACCTTCTGAAGTATTGCCGCCTATGAGGCCATCAAAGCAATTTCGACATTCTTATTGTGCTGCTGTCTACCAAAGAAAGCGGATTTCTACTGGGCGGATTCTATGGCTAATTTTACCGGGTCGCATTCATTGCACCAGCAGAGGTTTTTAATATTCCATTGACAATTATTTCTAAGATTTATGACCGCCCTTCAGAAATCGACTTCCCAGCCAGGATCGACCCCGTGAACTTGACATCTACCAATGACCCACTGAGAGAGTATTCAATTACAGTATAATAACTTCATCTTATTCTTCTTCCTGGCTTTTTCATCAATTTTTAATGGGGTTGGTGTTTGATTTTAGAATTTTGTCTCTTTTTACTGCCAGATGCCCCTCATTAAGGCAAATTCTATGTGGAGGGATGTATTACTGTATTACTGTAATGGTTTGTAGTGTGGCGTGTTGTATGCAAATGAAAAGAAATGTAATAAGACAACCACAAACATTCAATCCCTGATCGAGAGGAATGAACCCTGCGTGGTTAAAATCTTCGACCCGAACGGGAATCAAACCCAAGACTCTCTGAACTGAAGTTCTGTGTACTGACAGTTCAGCCAAGATCCGATCTTTCTATTGCAATCACAAAAAAAAAACGAATATAAGAGAAATAAAGAAAAAGAGTAGAATCCAGAAAAGGATTCTCAGGAAAATCTGGGGACCACTCAAAATAAAGAGAAATTTTGACACAGGAACAATGAAAACCAATACAAAAATTAAGAAAGCGAAAAGATATCTGACAAAATTTTTGGAAGAGGAGTGTTAAGTTCTTCAATCAGCTCACGAGGATGGACAACAAGAAGAATCACAAAACGGATCTTCAAGCAGTATTACAAGATTAAAAATGGCAACCAGTGAATACAAAAGATAAAGAAAAATGTGTTAGAGATGGGAATAACAGAATACTGAAAATAACGTTCAGAAGGATTTTACAAAACTTCAAGTGTTTCCAGGGACAGGAAGAAACAGCAATATGTAAGGATGACGAGCTACTGAAAAGCAAGGAATTACCGGTACAATGGACTTGATTACTTTGTGCGGTCTACAGAGAACCTAAATCGACAGAACACGAGATCGTGCGTTTAAGTTCCATCAATTGCTAAGGAGAGTGACGGCCGACTGGCATATTTATAGGCTTCTCACCAAGGAGGCCGCGGTTTGAATCACGGCCAATGCGTATGGGACGTTTTTAAAAATGAAGTCACGCCGGTGTGTTTTGGATTCCACATATACTGGAAGTTGCATGGTTATGACCACAAAATGAATAGTCAGCAAAAATTCTACAAACTTACTTTATATTTTCATTTTCTGTGGATTTTAAGGCACATGGGGGTGTTGGAATTTTGTCCGCAGGAGTTCAGCAACATGGATCTGCTACCTTTATACCCTCGCGCATAGAGTAACAATATCTAACCGACTGTGCCACTGAGGTAGATGCCTCCAATTCACATTAGAGAACTGGGCGTTAGCTCTCCGCACCTTCAGCGATCTTCGACGCCTGCGAAGATAGCTCACTCTGTATATCACAAGAGTGTTGGTCTCCGGATCCATAAATCGTGGTCTCAAACCCAGCAGATGTAGTCGCATTTTTGAAGGGCGAAAAATTGCCCATTCGACACTCCTGTCGTTCGATATCGTCATGTAAAAGTTCTCTAGTGACACATTTGGTGATTACTGGACTTAATTAGTTTAGAAAGAAACTCTTTATTATATGCATGGGCACCGTAACAGCTGGTGTGTAATGTTGGCAAATAAGAATCAAGATGCTCTCGATCTGTTGGTCAACCAATGGAGAGTAAGACTAGACGAACATAGATTGCGGCTTAACTTAGTAAAGACTGTATATCTTTTGTATGGCACTCAGAAGATGGAACGCTGCTCTGCTAATTGATAGCACCCCACTCACCAAGTTTCTAATTTGCGCTACCTTGATTCCTGTACTACAACTGACGGGGACACACTCTTGGATTCACGATCACGAGTTAATGGCTCCTTAATGAAGTGGCGGCAAGTCACAGGCGTCCTCTGCGACCTGAAAATCCCGCTGTCCAAAATCTCTCGTGCAGTCATCCGTACAGTGGTACTCATTGGAGTGGAATGCTGGCCAGTTATGAAGAGGCATGAACAAATTACTCCATGTGATGGAGATGCGGATGCTGAGATGGTCACTCGGAAAAAAATCGCCTGAACCACATGAGGAATGAAGATGTCCGGAAAGCCTGCAGAGTCACGCCAGTTTCACATAAGATGATAAAGTGGGATTACGGTGGTACGGGCATTTTACAAGAGCAGGCGTGAACTATTGCCAAAAGGGCACTTGCACTGATCCCAGAAGGATGGCGACCACCGAAAGAAACGATGCCTGTACTGTCTAAGACAGGAGATGCAAGCTTTATGTGTCCACCCTGATGATACTAAAGACGGGAAAAAGTGGAGGGTCAGGTACACAAAGGCGGAACCCACGTAAATAGGGAATTAGGTCATTACAACAAAAAAGTCCTACGATTACTTATAGGAGTAAACAGTTGTACAGTAAACTGACAATGCTACTCGGTATTGCTCAACAGTGAGCAGCAGTTGTGCGAAGTCAAACGCGCAAAAGTGACTGCAGATTCTAGTGACGTCCGCATGCTGTAAGGAGTGTGTAACACGCGGTCCGAATGCAAATGACACACGTTTTTATCGTATTGAAAACGTCAGGCTTGGCACCAAAATAGTACATTTATGGAATGCACAACAGTTCTTTCACCTCAAGAAATCTGCTGCTGAAAATCATCGTTTGCTAGGGAAGGTCTACGGGGAACATGCTTTGTCAGAAATAACTTGCAGAGATTGGTTTCGATGCTTCTCAGACAATGATTTTTACATGAAGCAAAAGGAACACCCTGGTCACGCATTACTCGAAAATGGTTCATGTTTCAGGCGCTCGAAGAGTTGTCGAAAACACTACATGTCGATGCGTCAACCGTTAGCAAACGTTTAAAAGCAATGAAAAGGATACACTGTGTCTAGATGAGTTTCAGGAGAGAGACACTGGAAAACGTTCAATAAACATGATTTTGTGACAGAAAAGCTGCCATAATTAATTCCAGCACTCTCGACTACTACTGGGACCAGTGATCTACATGTTAGGGCACTTAAAAATGTATCATAACATCATTAAAACCAAAACCAATTGCATAATTCTTCTTCTTCTTCTTTATCTGTTTACTCTCCAGGGTCGGTTCTTCCCTCGGACTCAGCCAGGGATCCCACCTTTACCGCCTCAAGGGCAGTGTCCTAGAGCTTCAGACTCAGGGTCGGGGATACAACTGGTGAGGAAGACCAGTACCTCGCCCAGGCGGCCTCACCTGCTATGCTGAACAGGGGAATTGCGGGGGATGGCAAGATTGGAAGGGATAGACTAGGAAGAGGGAAGGAGGCGGCCGTGGTCTTAAGTTAGGTACCATGGTATTTGCCTGGAGAAGTGGAAAACCACGGAAAACCACTTTGAGGATGGCTGAGGTGGGAATCGAACCCCGCTCTAGTCAATTGACCTCCCGAGGCTGAGTGGACCCCGTTCCAGCCCTCGTACCACTTTTCAAATCTCGTGGCAGAGCCGGGAATCGAACCTGGGCCTCCGCAGGTGGCAGCTAATCGCACTAACCACTACACCACAGAGGTGGACTGCAGCATTCAGATCAAGTTTATATTTCCATATCGATCAGGAAAGACTTTATTTGGTTGCCTCCCGGTTGGCTTCCCACTCAAAAGTTGCTCCTAAGTAATCATCCCAGCTGGTTCTCCAGTAGAACACAAATTGACTTCCATTGCTTTCCTCCAGGGTTGTCCATGAACATTTAGATTGTTACAAGTTTGGCCACCAGAACATAAACATAAGTTCATAAGGACCAAAACATAAAAATGAAGGACAACGAAGGTTATATCAACGGAAAAGGAAACACGCTCAACAGACAAAACTGTTCTGACTCGTTACTTCACCATCACGAGAGATTTTATAAGCTACCGTCTAATCGTATATTTTAATTTTGAACGTTATAAACCGGGCGAGTTGGCCGTGCGGTTAGGGGTGCGCGGCTGTGAGCTTGCATCCGCGAGATAGTGGGTTCGAATACCACTGTCGGCAGCTCTGAAGATGGTTCTCCATGGTTTCCCGTTTTCACATCAGGCAAATGCTGAAGCTGTACTTTAATTAAGGCCACGGCCGCTTCCTTCCAACTCCTAGGCCTTTCCTATCCCGTCGTCGCCATAAGACCTATCTGTGTCGGTGCGACGTAAAGCCACTAGCAAAAAAGCGTTATATCTGACACTTTTCTTCCTCTTTACCTACCGCTTTTCCCACACCTGTGGCGTCGCGGGTGGGAAATGTGTCGCACGTGTGGATTTGGCCCTGTTTTACGGCCGGATGCCCTTCCAGACGCCAACCCCATATGGAGGGATATAATCACTATTGCGTGTTTCTGTGGTGGTTGGTAGTGTAGTGTGTTGTGTGAATATGAAGAGGAGAGTGTTGGGACAGACACAAATACCCAGTCTCCGAGCCAGAAGAATTAATCAGAAGCGATTAAAATCCCCGACCCGGCCGGGAATCGAACCCGGGACCGTCTGAACCGAACGCCAGTACGCTGACCATTCAGCCAATGAGCCGGATCGTTATAATCTGACAGTGAATCTGTTTATTTATAGTTTCAGATATCTCATAATTTTGGCGTCTCCGCATACCGTAAAATAGTTACTGCGGCTTAAAACCATTATTATTATTATTATTATTATTATTATTATTATTATTATTATTATTATTAATATTTCGAGATTTTTCTGTACTATTTGATTTTACATCTTATAATAACGATACGTTATACGTCTTGTTTTAGGCGTTTAAAAGTATCACATGACTTTGTGTCTGAAGATTTTATCCAATAGGTGCCAATCATAACTTTCATATTATTTTTGGCCGGCCCCGTAGTGTATGGGTAGCGTGCCTGCCTCTTACTCGGAGGCCCCGGGTTCGATTCCAGGCCAGGTCAGGGATTTTCCCTGCATCTGATGGCTGGTTCGAGGTCCACTCAGCCTACATGATTACAGTTGAGGAGCTATCTGGCGGTGAGATAGCGGCGCCGGTCTAGAAAGCCAAGAAAAACGACCG
Organism: Anabrus simplex; assembly: GCF_040414725.1. Classification (NCBI taxonomy): domain Eukaryota; kingdom Metazoa; phylum Arthropoda; class Insecta; order Orthoptera; family Tettigoniidae; genus Anabrus; species Anabrus simplex. Next base: position 290,934,817 of record NC_090269.1, read on the forward strand.
AGAGGACCCGGCGTGCTGATTACACGACACCTCGTGATCTACAGGTTTTTGTGCTGAGCAGCGGTCGCTTGGTAGGCCATGGCCCTTCGGGGCTGTAGCGCCGTGGTTCTTTAAAATTTTATTATTGTATCTAGGCGCTTAAATACCGCTTAATTTTATGTCTGTGTGTTTTCATTTTATATGTCGTAATACTCATTATGTTCAAACTAATGTATCTGAGAACATTGAACTGTGAGGTAATGAAATCAATCTGAGTATTAAAAAAATGCCTCACTGTAATTAATCTTGTGCTTATACAGGGTGTTCCCAGGGAAGTAATCGAGAGGAGGACAATACTCCCCAAAACAACACAAGAAATCCCAATGAATTTATGAGTTACAGATTTTCCAAATTTGTACGGAATATATAGGTAATAACCTTATCTGCCTCATCCCCCATCGAGTATTTGGTGTCCCAGTAGATATACTGCATTCTAACACAAGAAGTATTCAAAATGTCCACCATGCGCCTGAATATACGACTTTCAAGCCTTAACAAGCCTGACCACAACACCTCATTGACTGACGAATAATTTTGAACAATCCAGACATTGCACGTATTCGATGACAACCTTGTTCTACTCACCGACGAAATACTGCAATGTTCGTAACGGCATGCCTAACTCCAAACTTCATTCTAAATTAGAACTATTCCCCATACTAGCCAATAACTAAAATAGGCTTAGCTTCTAAACAATCGACTGTAGGGCAAATGTTCAAAGGGACATTTTATGTTGTTTCGGGGTATGCTATCCACCCCAAACCCCCTCCAATTACTTCCTACATATTTGAGAGCATCCTGTTTAGCTCGAATATAGGTCATCTCTCGTTTGTTATGACGAGTTTACTTCGGTAAACTTTCCTACCGTCTACTTAGCATAGTTTGACAATGTGTTTTGTTCATGTCTAGATTATGGCGTACAAAGAGCATCAATTTAAGAGCCAACTACGGTAGTTTGTTGAACGAAATGTGTTCCACCTACTTCCTTATATATGACACGAGGAAAGGAAACTGCAAGAATCATATATAAGGGTATTTCCAAATTAAAGGTTAAGCAAGGTGGTCTCTGATGCGCATCTGTGACTTCCACTTATATCGAAAGACAACTTCAAAGTTACAGACGAATGTAAATCATTGACGATTTTTAATAACTTGTGTTCTATGGTGTCTGTACAAGCATGAGCGTATGCTGTAATTAACTGAATCTGTAATTGGTGACCGGGCGAGTCGACCGTGCGCTTAGTGGCGCGCAGCTGTGAGCTTGCATAGTGGGTCCGAATCCCATTGTTGGCAGCCAGGAAGAGGGTTTTCCGTGGTTTCCCATTTTCACACGAGGGAAATGCTGGGGGCTGTACCTTAATTAAGACCACAGCCGCTTCCTTCTCACTCCTAGGCATTTCCTATCCGATCGCCGCAATAAGACTTCTCTGTATTGGTGTGACGTAATGTAAATGATAAAAAAGGAAATGTAATTGGGGGCCTAGTGACCGTAGACTAGGTGTTCACGTACTGAAAAATTTCGACATTCACTTGGAGTGGGAGTAGAAAACCGCGGAAATACAGTCCACTTCAAAAGTTTGGAAAACTATAATAAACCTGATCCTTTCACACCTGTCACCTTCTGACACATTTTCAAAATGATTGTATGGGGGTAGCCAAGAATAGGATTTTAACCCAAAGTGGAAAGCCTAACAGGAATTTGCTTTGCTAAGCCCTAGGGCAAAAGTATTGGAATGAGGTACCATATTCATTTGAGGGAGGAAAATCTATCGAATATGTCGAACTATGACCTCGATATTTAGGATCGTTTGCCTATTTAGTCAATAAGGCACGCTACTGTTCGTAATTTCACCATATAAAGTCACCGAGACATAAACTCAGAGTACTCAGACGGGTATGGCATAGTGTAATCCTCAAAGGTTTGATAAATTATGGAACTGCACGTCAAGAATCGACCTAATGTCAGGAAAGTTGCCATCAATTACGAAAAGAATACACCCTGATTCAGTGCTCATGTATTCCTCGCGTCCTGAGTACGAATCTCGGTGATTCCTTTTCCGGCAAAACCAATGTAAGGAGGAAGCATTATCAACCAACCCACTTTCAAATTGAGGCTGTATGCTCCGTCGAACCCATGCAACCAGGGGAAGGTAGCACTTATCGGAACTTAGAAATCTGAATCTTGAAAAAATGGAGTATGAAAAAAGAAAGAGCCATGGAAGACTCTAATACAGTCGGGTCTAGAAGAGACTACTACTACTACTACTGTTAATAATAATAATAATAATAATAATAATAATAATAATAATAATAATAATAATAATAATAATAATAATTGTACCACGAGGTACACCCGCCCCGTTCATTCAAATGAAGCGCCTTTAAGAATGCCATCTTCAATACAAACTTGCAACAACTTGTGCAAGAAGTTTGGACTTTTCTTCACAGAGATCTCTACCGAAAGAACGTATATTATGCACTCTAGTGTGAAGAGGAACCATTAAAATCCTAAAGTAATTTGTTATTTTAAGGTTTCCAAAACTGAGTTGATTTGTCTTTGTTTTTTCTGTATCAAAGTTGACAACACTTCGATCTCTTCCCGCCAACTTAAGATATTGGCCATTAGAAAATTTTGTATATATAATTTTCAACCAATTATCGTTTCCTTGTACATATATAATTACCCAATAAAATTGGGGGTGTGTCGGGCCTTACCCCAGAACTCTCTAGAACCTTCCTCTCGGGAATAAAAGCTGGCAATTTTCGAGCCACCTTGTCTTATTGATCGTCCGGTTTACTGAGTATGTGATAATAGAGGAGGCGGGGGCGTCTCGCCCTTCATCGAGCTTTACTGCAGATTAAGGTAATGGCAGCTATTTAATATCTATGTCATAGCCTCTGAAAGCTAGCTCGAGGGGAATGTTTCCTATTCTTAATAATGTAACCTTAAATTTCCAATCTTCTAAAATGTAAATTTCTCTTGTAAATTTCAAACAAGCCGAAAAGTACTTATCTTAAATTCGGGAAGAGAGAGTGTGATACTCTCTCGACTTCCCTGTCAACTTGACTTCGAGGTGACAATGATTTTGTAAGCGTTTTCTGTTTGTAACGTTAAATTTCTCCATCTACTCACCTCAGTAGTATAGGATTAGCCTCTGTAACGTCGGGCAGTGAGCCCAACTAGGGTTTCAAATTTCTAAGTGCAAGTTTCAAGGAGTGCAAGTGTCCACCTCGGCATCATTTTGATTTTTGGGCCATTAACCTTAACCTGTTTTTTTTTCTTTCCACCAAGGCCCGGTAGAATGAGTATTCGATACTCTTTTAAAATTCTTTACGTTAAGTGGTTAGACTGTTCAGAGTTTAAGACAGTGAACTCTGTTTGTGTTATGAAATGTAGGTTGTACCTCGAGAGGCCTGAAAAGTGTAAGTTTTAGTGAGCAAAGATGCTCTGGTTGTTGAAGGTTGCCTCGATAAGGCAGTAAGGGTATGAGGCTCGGAGCGCTGTCTCTTAGACAATTCACAGAATATAGATGCTCTTTCTATTCTCGTAGAGGTGTTAATATACTCTGTAAATTGGGAGACCTGTCTCCTTGACTCTTGAGTGTATGGAGCAATAGTGCTCAAATAACATTTGTAAAATTGGAAGCTTTAAGCTCAGATGATTAATTGGCAAATTTTATTGATTTTCTGACTTCTCCTACTTTTTATTTAAACTACTGTACCTGAAATTTTGTTCCGTCGCCGAGCGACGTGTTTTGAAAAAAAAAAAAAGCCCAAAAGAAATATAACTTTAATTTTAAAACTTTAAATTATTTTTTTATCTGTAGTAGATAGATCCATTCATGTCCGCACCTTCTTTCACCTCTGTCCACCAAGGAATCTCCGTAACAACAACAATAATAGTAATAATAATAATAATAATAATAATAATAATAATAATAATAATAATAATAATAATAATAATAATAATAATAATAATAATAATAATAATAACTGTAACGTTCCTTAGTGAGTGGTCAGCGTGCTGGCCTTCACTTCACAGAGCCCTGCATTCAATTCTTGGCCGTGCTCGGTATTTCAACTGTGTGTGATTAATTTCCCGGGCACAAGAACTGGGTGTTTTCGTTCCTCTATACTACCAACCACCACAGAAACACACAATAGTGAATACATCTCCTCTCCCCCACTGATATAAGGTTGGCATCAGGAAAGGCAGTCGGCGGAAAAATTGGGCCAAATTATCGTCAAGTGCTGACCGAAAAAAAAAAAAAAAAATTTAAAAATTGGAACTAAGCTAGGAATAATAACAATAATAATCAATCTTCATTATCATCTTCAGTAACACAACATTTCGTCGTTGTTAAAGCCCTGTATTTCGTACTCTACGTCTTCATTGTCTTCATAGTAACAAGGAGTAAGAACAGTGTTTTGTTTTATTATCGTGTAAATGTTGTAGATGTGTTGGAGTGTGGTATTAATCCATCGTTCCCCTGTGTTATGAAGAGCTGGCACAGCCCTGAGCTTTTACATCAGCAGCAGCAGACTAATGGCCTTACAGTATGCATATTGTTAACACTGCTTGCTTTAAAGATTACTAAAAATCATGATGCAAAAACTTTTTTGATGAGTGTACCTAAGCGTATTCTTATGCATACACATGCAAGCCACAGATAACAGAGGTTAGAAAGGGAGTGAGGTAGGAGGGAGCGGGGAGGCGGCAGCTCGAAGCATCACTGAAAGTAAAGGCTTTCTTTTGGAAAGAAGAAGGCGCGAGAAGGCGTACACCAAATATCGAGCGGGTTGAGTCCGCTGGAGATGAAAGACGTTTGAGTTCAGTAGCTCCCATAATAAGAGCAGCAAGAATGGTACACAAGTGTTTCTGACGAAATGAAAGACAATTGTAACCAGTACATCAGTACAAGATGAAGAGAAGGGCAACCGGCAGCAACAGATACTTTCGGAACAGCATTTCACAGAGGTGTATAAACAGAGCCGGTCTCTCAGCCCATCCAACCCAGTCTGTACGAAATATCCCATTCTTTTAACACGAACATGGCTTGAATTTTCGGCCTTAACCATCTTCAGTTTATAGCAAATAAAACGTTGGGTTAAAAAAGTGAATGCAACCTTTGAGATATGAGTACTAAATCTCTAAGGTATGAATTCCCTGAACATTTAATAAATACGTTAATTAACTTAGTTTTACCGTGGTTTCCCATTTTCACACCAGGCAAATGCTGGGGCTGTACCTTAATTAAGGCCACGGCCGCTTCTTTCCCATTGCTAGGCCGTTCCTGTCCATCGTCGCCATAAGACCTATCTGTGTCGGTGCGACGTAAAGCAAATAGCAAAAATATAAAACAAAATAACTTAGTTTAAATTTACCGCCCGCTTTACGTCGCACGGACACGGATATGCCTTATGGCGACGATGGGATAGAAACGGGGTTTTACTGGGAAGGAAGTAACAGTGGCCGTAGGTACAGCCCCAGCACTTGCCTGGTGTGAACATTGGTAACCACGGAAAACCAATTTCAGGGCTGCCAAAGGTGGCGCTCGAACCCACTATCTCCCGACTTGTAAGCTTATAGCTACGTGGCCCGAACGATGCGGACACTTTCTCGGACTTAAATGAGCCGTTTTTCAGTCAGTTTGTACAATGTTGTCTCTGTACATATGTAGACATATTATTGGCATGGGAAAAATAATTCATTATTAGTACAATGAGGAAAATATGGTTTGATAATGATAAATCTGAGATATATCTTGTGTTGTCGTCAAAGCTTCACAAAAGCTGAGGATGACTTTGAATAAAGATTAAGTTTCAGAATTTGAGTAATTTTTGACAAAAACTACATCTCAAACTTATTATAAAACCATTAAATATTAAAAGATGGTTATATTATATATGCTATATGCTATTGATTGAAACACAGTGCGATACTTAAGATTAAACCTTAAGAATTCTTCAGACTTGACACGTTTGCATATCCTGGTAAGAACTTTCCTACAGTACTTCTTCTTCTTTTCCTACCGCTTTCCCCACACATGTGGGGTCGCGAGTGCGAACTGTGTCCCACATGTGGATGTGGGCCTGTTTTACGGCCGAATGCCCTTCCTGACGCCAGCCCTATATTCAGGGACGTAATCACTATTGCGTGTTTCTGTGGTGGTTGGTAGTGGTGTGTGTTGTCTGAATATAAAGAGGAAAATATTGGAACAAACACAAATACCCAGCTCCCGGGTCAGAATAATTAATCAGAGGCGATTAAAAACCCAGACCCGGCCGGGAAACACACCCGGGACCCTCTGACCTGAAGGCCTCGACGCTGACCATTCAGCCAATGAGTCGGACAAGAACTTTCCTGCATTTATTTTTAGCAAATTGTTTGTTGAGCGGGCCGCTATACTGCAACCCCGTTAGTCTATCCCAAAATCCAAACATGTGTAAAAATATGAACTTAATTATCTTCCACATAAAAGACAAATGTAATTCTAATGTTCGAACCTATTCTCTTGCTATCTCACTGCTCATGAACAATCACTTTTCTTATTCCCTTCATTTATCCACGATTAACACTTGAAGTTAATAGGAGACTAAATGACTTCATTAATTGTTTTTAAACCTGTGCATCTGTTTTTTATTTATTTTAAGATAACTGCAAAACTTGCGGAAATACGGTATTATTGCTGTTTACTGCAGCATGAATAACCTGATAGCGTTCTTTTGAAGGAAAGCACTACAGTATGACGCAATCTATAGAGAGAACCGCTGGACAGCTGAGGAATTTCGAGAGCAGCACTCTGCGTGAAGTTGCTATTGGGTGAACTGAGTAACCCTTAATTTGCTTACGACGTTCAGATTCTGTAGGTGGGACGGCGTCCGAACAATCGGGTAACGGGATCCATCACCAAAGATTTTCACTCATATTGGCTCATTGAATGCGCGCACATTGTACCAAACAAGACGTCTGGCCCAACTTCTTCGTGAATTTGATGTTTATCGACTGAACATCTTGGTATCAATGAAACTTGATTGACTGGTAGTGGCCATTAAACCAACGGTGACAAAGTTATCCTGTTCTTCGTCCACGAAATGTTTGACCGTCCGGATATCTCTCTTTCTTATGAATATCACGATGCTGGAAGTGGATATTGTCAACACAAATCACATTGTAATCACAGAAAGAGATCATTCTTTCACCATTGTCACTTAGTCGGATGATGAGAAACTACGTGTACCAACATCTCCTCCTCCGTGATGGCCAAGCATATCGAGGAGAAGATTTCAACTCAGATCATTATTTATTAATAATTGACCTAAAGATGAAGTTGCAACATCAAATACCCTCACCCTTGAGTTGCGAAATCGTTTCGAGTTCCTCACTGGACTACCTGATATTGAAGAACATTGGACCGCTGTCAAGACTATCATTCACAATTGTGCCGAAGAGATAACTCAGCGTCGACGACAGAGACGTAAAGAACAATGAATACAAGCTAGATCTAGGGCACTGATTTAGGAAAATAGGCGTGCTAAGCAAAACCTAGACGATGAACAGAAAGAAGCCACTCAGTGGTATGCAGAACTCGACCGCCGAGATGAAATATCCTGTCTTCGTGGCAAGAAAGTATAGCTACGGTGAAAAAGTAAACACATCGAAAGCACAAGACAATCCAGATGGCGAGGACTCCAGAACCCAATATCAGATCGTTAGTAATCTGACAGCAGGAAACAACAACGTGAATGTTCCAACCTAAGCTGAACAAGACAGGCGATAGACTGAAAACTTCCGAGGCAACCTCAAGCAAGCTGACTCGCAAACAATATATAGGCCTACTATCGATGAATAGAAACACTTGGGGAATTTTATTCTGATATCACATACACTACAGTAGAAGAAACAGAAGCCCCAGTCCAGGTCCTGAAGAAATCAAAACTGTGCTATCAAAACCAGGCGGGCAAACCTTAGACGAAGAGCTAACGCAGCTTTTCAATAACTGGTGGCAACGAAATCAAGTCCATGAAGATTGGAGAAAAGCCGTAATCACAAGGTTCTCCAAGAAAAGGTAACATATCCATCTGTTAAGATTGGCGGGTCATCATACTCCTCTCTGGGCCTGGGAAAGATTTTTGCACCATCCAGCTACGATGACTGCATCATGCTATTGACAGGCGGTTACGGGAAGAGAAATATGCTTTTAGAAGCACTAGATCTTGCTGTGAATAGTTCATCCAGCGAAACATCGCTGAACAATGTACTGAATATAGAAAAGCGCTCTCAATCAACTGTATATATTTCAAATATTTGAGAGCATCCATCGTGAGTCACTGTGGGCAAACCTCAACGTTTATCTTAAGAAACTTGTATCTCAGCCGATATGGGGGGCATACAGCCTTCTTTGAAATCAACACTAGAGTTCAACCAGGATGCATCCTCCCGCTACTTCTGTTCAACATTACGTTGGACTTCATCATGAAGAAGACAATGTCACACGTGGGAGTGGGCATCAGCTGGGCTGATCAAAGTCGGATGACAGATCACCACTGATCTGCATTTAGGACTGTCACCAAGGTGACAGATTCCCTGTCACTTGTTTACCAAGTCTTTTCTTAAATGATTTCGAAGAAGATGGACATTTATCAAACATTTCCCTAGGTAAACTACTCCCATTCGTAACACCTCTTCCTATAAACGATTATTTGTCCTGTTGAATTAAACTTTATCTTCACAATAGCTATATTACCCGGCGCTGCCCGGGCATTTTTATTGTTTCCTTTAGGTATTTTATTACCTGTTAATTATGTGTGAAGATAATTTTTGTAGATTTCGTTATTATGACGTTGACGAATTAATAACTATTTTGTAGTTTAGAAGTTATTGTTGTGTTTAATTTCAAGTCTTACAGATTATTTCCTTTCTCGTTAATCAAATATCGGTAAGTTTGGACATTTTCTTCATCATCACTTTTCGCCATGCCTACGCAGCTGAACTGGTACTTAAACGGCATCCAGAGTGCGACCGCAGAAACTATGGATTCGACGCTAATATTGGTCATTTCCGATTATTCTTGTACGTCATTCCCTCCCTAAGGTTTGCTAGAAGGTGTTTTACTCCTCCAGTATCTTTTCGAGATAGTAATTCGTGTTTGTACGAAGTTTGGTTGAGAACTGTGATGGGATATGACCTTCAACTTAAGGGCATCCGAAGTATCAGTATTCATCTAAGCGACCCCCAAAAGTATGGATTCGACAGTAATAATTTTTTTAGTATCATCCCCTCTGCCAGGGGTGCTATGGGTGTCTTACCCCACGTTCGGATAGTATAGTTAGTCATGTGTGCGCCAGTTTTAGTTCAGAGCTATGCTGGAATGATGTAACGCATACATCCATAATCTCGGTCATTTTGGACATTCTTTTTACACCCCTTCTCAACGTCCATTCCGACTGGGCCTGAAGTATGAGTTAAACGGCATCCGAGGAGTCAAGGAGTTAGGGGAGTCCTTCCCCCCCAGTAATATTTTATGTGTTTGTTTGTTTGCTTGAAAGCTATGATGGAATACACATTCATCCATAATCTCGGTTATTTTGGACATTTTCTTTTTCACCCCTTCCCACCCCCGGTGCCGATGCGGGTGAACTTGGTCTTAAAAGACATCTGGATTATCAATATTCATCTCAGCGATGCCAAAAAATATGGATTCTACCTTGATATTGGTCGTTATCTCTTTTATACTTCATCCACTCTCCACTCCCGCTCAAAGGGGTGCACACACACGAATCCATAAAGTGATCCATTTTGGACTTTTTTTTAAGCCCTTCTCACGCCCATGCCGATGGGAACTGAACTTGGACTTAAACGACGTGCGGAGTGTCACTGTTCATCTCAGTGACCCCGAAACCTATGGTTCCGACACTATTTTCGATTATTTTTATATATGCCACCCCCTCCGGACCACAACCCTGGGGGTGGCTTACCACCGCAGTGCTGTTTTCGAGACAGTCATATTTGTAGCAGAATCTCTCCTTCGCCTGGCCTACATTACGCACGTGCCTACTTCGAACACCAGGCCTGTATTCTACTGCAGAAACATTGAGCTGACGTTGCCGCGGTTACTGCTGGTCATTTCTTCATCCAATTCCTAGAGCGGGGTAGTGTGATGCCAATATCTCCGAAACGGCTGGTTTTGGGCCCTTAAAGCATGATTTCCGGTGCCCGTAGGGCCTAACCGAGTTTTGTTCTACGCGTCGTGAGGCTTAAAATGAGCTTTGTCTTGCCCTTATACGACAAATTGAATATTTCGTACGTTAATGTGCCAAAGGGCCAAAATGTATGGAATGGAGAGGGATGTTAAAATTCTTGTAGATGGCGTTACCCGCAGGATCCTAAAAGGTAAGTATACCAAATTTCGTTTAGATTGTTGGAACGGTATGGATTTATATTAGGTACAGACACACAGACAGACAGACAGACATTCTACTTTATATATATGGATTATGATTTTTCCTACTTTTAGAAATCCCATTCAAAACTTATTCGTGTACAAATGTCATTCCAATCAATATCTCCACTGCTATCTCGGAACATAACCACTTAGTCGAGCAGCTCGCCTCTTTACTCCCAAGTCTTCTCAGCCCAAAGATTGAAACATTTTCATAATATGTAAACGATACATTTGAGGTGTTATCTATTGGTTGTTTCAAGTTCCTCATATTTTATACTGGATTGAGCCATGAGCTTAATAGTTGTAGAAATTTTCTAGCTAGTTAATATACGGTGATTTATCTACACCTTGGCAATAAACGAGTGTTCTTGTATGGTTTTAGAACGAGTTCAAATTCTAAAATTCACAACAATTTATTCGAGACACTGGCTCGTGTTTAAAAAATTGATTGGGTTTCACCAGCTGTCAACTTGAAGTAAATTAAGTGATTGTAAATAATAATAATAATAATAATAATAATAATAATAATAATAATAATAATAATAATATGTTTCGTTACCAACTTTAATAGCTACTACGAGCAACGCATCATTTTTTTTGCAAAGCAAACGTAGTCTTGTCATCTTTTGTTTGTGAAGCGAAAGATTAAACAAACAGAAAATGGATGCGACACGCCGTCTCAACGTCTATATTGGAGAATGTTAGAAAATATACCGTCGTTGTGAAATATACTTTTGTTCGGACGGCTATACATGAGCCTTCAAAGAGAGGAGAAGAAAAGGGGCAAAATGACTTGAAATAAATGAATTTGTTCCGAGTGTAGAAGCTATCGGATCACGCAAGTGCCTGGTTTTTTCATTCTATACACATATCTTTTCAACCCCCACCGTCATTCCACCCCCTTCCTCTTCTTTCACAGCACCACACACGAACTCACACACGTTCACATGTACGCATTGCGCAAACTCGTGACAAAAGAAGGAATAAAATGAAAGAAAAAAGTAGATTTGGAAAGAACTAATGCTACGACTCCACCCCTCTCTCTTCACATGTCCTGACAGATTCGCTGCCAAAAGTGGAAGCGGGAGTTCGGAGTGGCGGGGTGCTGGCGGGATACGATGGGATGGGGTAGAGTGGTAGGAGAGGGGGGGGGGGGCGGGGGGAGGAAAGAGGAATGGATGCAATAAAATTTATATACGAGACGGTGTTGGCTGGAAGGAGTGAGAGAGCACGAGAGAACAAGGATGCTGTATCTGGTATCTTAGACAACGGACGAGCGCTCCAGAGTACAGCACACAAGGAAAGTGGGGAAAACAACACCGCATTCGATGGAGCGAAATACTGTTTGACGTTGGATAGCATGCGCGGTATTTACGCTTCATGGTGAGATAAGGTCATATAAGAGTGCTAAAAGTTAGGTACCTCAGGGTTCTGTAATAGGCCCAATTTTTCTGAATTTTTATGAATGACATTAGCTTTTGAAACGTATTCGGCAGGTGGTCTTTATTTGATGACCACAGTATTTTAATTTTAATTTTAAGACCTCTTCCTCATTATAATCTTTTATGGCTTTCAGCATTCAGTCTACAAGCCTCCGCGAATCATCTAAGCGCCTCCACAATCATCTACGAGGGCTGTAGCAGTGGCAATATTGATAAAACTCAATATTTAATGAACTAACAAGTGCAGTGACATTACATTCCTTCAATGTAGTCATACGCAATGTCTATTACCTTTTGGCAAACATCGGGAAGCCGTTGGGGACCGTTGGCAAGGCGTTCCCTGTTGATGACAGCGAGGGAGCGCCCTACTGCGCGGAGTACAGGTGGCTCTATGGATAATTCCCGGAAAGTCCATGGATGGTCTGTGGAAACGAGACTACTCACTACGTCAATCTGATATTGAGGAATGGACTCCGACCTGTGCGGTTCAAAGCCGCATTCTCCTTCCGACCCGCACGAAACGCCTCGACCCATCGTCGAACCGTCCTATACGGTAATGCATTCTCGTCACAGGCTTAACGTAATCCTCGATAATATTCTGATGCATTTTTACTATGGCCAGCCTCGATTTCGGTCCACGAACACTGATCACCGTTTGAAAACATGCTTTAGAGGAGCGGTGAAATTGGTATTCCCCTCTTCGACGCTAAACAGCAACAACACTCCCAAATTGATGCTCGTCACATGCACACTACACATCGACAACAGCGCCACCTGACCGCTTCCGTATCCTATTTGCGTATGCCCGATCTCTTGCGAGTGTCTGGACTTCGTTGTCATTACTTTATCTACAGCCCTCGTATTTACTGTAAAACTTGTTGTAAGGTCTCACTTAGTTATTAAAAACAAGAGTACCTATCACCGCCTAGGTCTCTTACTCCAAGGCCAAGTTCAATATTCTCCTTCATTCACCTCTCATGACCTCACCGACGAAGATGATTTATATCCATAGCTTTATCCATCTAGTTCGTTACTAACTTAGGCCTTAGCCCTTATCTCCTCATTCCGTATATCCTCCTGCCATTGTTCTCACCTGTTTATACCAGCAAACATTCTCGCAACATTCATGCCTGTTACCTCCGACTTACTCCTCCTGAGTTCACTCTGCTTTTACTCCAGTACACTAAAGCCAGTCTACGAACAAACCGAAGAAATATAATTTTGTTCGAGTACTCACTTTTTCCCTACAGAATACCATTAATTACAACTGCAAGCTTTGCTACACATTCATTTGATTTCACTTACGATACTACCAGCCTAGGAGAATACACCTCATAAGGACTGGAAATGATCCACCTGTTCCAATCTCAATCTCAACTGACTGACATCATGTTAGTCCTGAAAATGGTAATGTTCATACTGTATTAACTGCATTTCTTTTCAAGTTTCAACTTATTAGATTGCAGGTTTTCAGCACTGTCTGTCATCGGTATAGGTTTGCCGTGACGAAAATGTGACTAGCGATTACATCTTGACTCTATGCATTTCTCTTGCTTCATTACCCCTCTAAATCCCGTCCACTCGCTGGATGGTAGAAGACCTCGTTCCCATTTGTATTTGACGTGCTGCTAATTGTCAGACTGTTTCTTCACCTATCCACCAGACAGGTGCTTCGCACGTTGCACTACCTAGGTATACAGCGATACGTCACACAACCATATTTTTGTCAGGGCTGGTATAGGTCAAAGTGCTTACTACATTTACACCCACCAGAATTCGTCCCTGTTGAAACCTCAATAAATGATAATGTATGTCAAGATACTACAGTATAAACCACCTTAAACCAAATCCATCAAAAGACACAAGTATGTGCTTTTCATTTGAGAAACAGGGAAGCCACTCGTAAGTTAAAGCTAGTATTGTCAGGGGTCGACCTGGGACAGATTGACAATCCAAAATCCCTAAGAATGATGCTTGACGGACCTCTTACTTTCAAGAAGCACTTTCTGAACTGCAAATTAAAACTTTCTACCAGGAATAATCTACTTATAAAACTTTTCGGATCACAGTGGGGCAGATCACCTGAAACCATCCGAACTTCTGAAATGGCATTATGTAACTCCTTGGCAGAGTACGTCTGTCTTGTCTGGTACAATTCGACACATACCAATTAGGTGGATATAGCTCGAAAGTACAGGTGCAGAATTATTACAGATTGTTTGAAATCCACTTCAGTGTAATGGCTTTATCACCTTGCAGGAATAGCACCACCCCTTGTTCGTTGAGAAATAGCTGCGAAAGTGGAGCAGTAAAGAACCAACCCCGTGCATAGGCAAGAACAGCACCCGCAGCGAATAAATTAAAGGAAGAGTTTCGTTTGAACATCGATGGTACATAGATCCAATGTTGAAAAAGACAGGTTGCAACTATAGAGACTGTTACCTGAGTGGAAACGTGTTTCTGAATCTTAACCCCCATTGATGCAAAGATTGGATAACTTGGAAGTACCTGAATAGGCTGAGAAGAGGTGTGGGCAGATCGAGGATTAATCCCATAAATGCAACAAAGAAAATATCCAATCTGTCTGCAGATATCAGAAAACGAAAATTAAAATTCTACGGACAGGTTAAAAGACTCTCAGTAACAAGGCTTACAAACAAGATCATGACATACAACAGGTCGCGTAAAAATACTGAAAATCTGGTAGTCATTTACATGGGCCTTATTTAATTGAAAACGAACGATCAAAACTGGATAGGAGCATGCACTCAGGCTTCAACAAATAAGGTAATTGACAATATTTATGTAACGAATGAATTTTACAAAACACAGACGTTACTTAATTGATTGACAATAATTATATAAACATGAATTTATGTCATTAAAACTGGGACGTATTATTTTACAATAATTAATTTTCTCTACTCAAAATCCGTATTATCTTTATACATTGAGACCAAATAGTTAGGTCTTACGTACACCCTTCCGATAATCTCATCCTACTGTCCTTGATTCAACTCTTGTTAAGTGCAGTTTCCTGGCAGGTTCTCAGTCGTGTTTCCTGTTCCTAAGATATTCAGCTTAGTTATACTGAGAGCTATGTCCATACCAATGGCCCGCACGATAACCAGTAACAGTGTTTAAACTAATGATACTCAAGACCGATGTAAGACGACGCTCACGACTAGAACATTATCACCGGCCGCACAAAATGATCTGGCACTCAGACTATAAACAGAATAATGAAGATCCAACTCCTGAACACACACATATATCCACTGACAGTTCAAATTACCAGTACTTCGGCCTACGTGACATACTGGAGTACTGACCTAATTTTAATTAACTTATCTTCAATATCAATCGAACAGGTTAGCTCAGTTCGTTGCAGTACTGTCAGTTATGGTTGCTAGCTCTGTGCTCGTTAGACTGGTGGGTTCGAATCCCCCGTCAGCCATCCTCGAAGTGACTTTCCGTGGTTTTCAATTTCAGTTCCCGACAAATGCCATGATGGTGCTTTCCTCAAGGCCATACTTCCTTCTCATTGCTACTCCTTACAATTGCCCCTACAACCACAGGTAACACCCTCCCCACCGCCCCCCAAGGGTGTACTAGGAAAAGCAGCTATAGAACTGGGAACCAAACATATCCTCGGACACTCACGATACTATATACACAAAAACAAGTATTAAAAATGTGTATAAATTACAGAGACTCAAAAGAATAGATTAGATATTTCCGTAAAAGATAAGGCTGCGTGTAGATGACGTCGCTGTAATGAATAAAAGATTCACGAATTATATTTTCCAAGATCTTCTGTACCATTGCTTTGCTTTCCTCTTATCCACAGTAGAGATACACACATTACATGCACGTCGTAGGGTTACTGATACGTTTTCAAACGAAATCAGCGAACTGCAAGCGACATTCCACCCTTTGTGATTTGCGTGTGGAGCCGATCCATCGTATTGGAAAGTGAATAAGAAAGTGCTCATGTGGAAAGTTACCTGATCACTAACATTATGAAGGTTATACGAGAATACTTTTTATTTTTCGTAATATTAGGTTTTTGGAATTTTCGGAGGTGTTTCACTCAGTTCGGCCCACCTGCCTCCTCACAGCGTTGAACGAATAGTGACTCCATTACCAAGTTGCCGCGATTCGAGTTCAAGTCAGAGTACACGTGGGATTTTTGACATTAAGACTCACATCCCGATGATTCGGATTCCACGTAAAACTGTAGGTCATTTGGCTATAAACAGTCAGAGTTCACTTGCTTAATATGTTCGTCTGTAGATATTGGTGGAGGCCGTGATAGCTGAGTGGCGTTGTCACTCTCATCAAAGTGGCCGCAGTTTGATTTCCGTCCAGTCAACAGGGCGAAATTTGTATCGAAATACTACCTTCTGTGGTTTGAATTCCTCGAAAAATGGAGATCCCGAGGTCATGATCGAAATAGCATTAATTATGGCAGGGCTAAGCAGCTCAAGACCCAAGTTGGCAGTTTAGTTTCGAGCTCAGTCTGTTGGCATTTGAAGGTCCCAAAATACGCCAGCCTCGGGTAGGTAGAATTAATGACACGTAAGATAACTCCTACGTATTATTATTATTATTATTATTATTATTATTATTATTATTATTATTATTACTGGGGTTTGGTTGAACGCAGAGAGGTGCAAGAAGGTGCTGGGGTAAATGGGTCTATCTATAATATCAAAATTAATTTAAAACTTGAACTGAAGGTTGTATTTCTTCAAAAGAACAAACTTAACAAATTTCTTCACTGAGTGAACAATAACAAATTTGTGGATTAAAATAGAGAATCCCAGAATAGGGCATTTAACAATTCTGGGCTTCAAGCCCTCGATTTATAATTTCTGAGTTACAAGCTCAAGTTTATAAAATTCACAAAATGAGGAATAATTTAGTCAAGGGCAGAAATCCCCTATTTCAAGAGCACTTGCTCCCAAAATTACAATATCTAGCGTTCCAGAGGCACCCTTCACTATTACAAAACTTTGAAAAGAGCTTACATGCTCCCGATTTCTTACAGCCTACACAAGGCAACAACACATCACAATCTTACACACTCTGGCCTCATAAGGCACGAATTACAAACGGAAATAGTTTAACACAGGGGTATCTAGTACCCAACCTACTGGGCCTTTGCGGAAAAAAGAACAGGTTAAATAAATGGCCCGAACACAACCAGAATGGAGGCGTACACTGCGCTCCCAGATAATGAAATATTAAAA
Organism: Anabrus simplex; assembly: GCF_040414725.1. NCBI lineage: Eukaryota > Metazoa > Arthropoda > Insecta > Orthoptera > Tettigoniidae > Anabrus > Anabrus simplex. Next base: position 290,951,998 of record NC_090269.1, read on the forward strand.
ACCTACAGGGCTCTCGACCGATGAAGCTGGGGCTAGTCCCAAACTACTGAGGTGGCTCGCATGGAAATAACTTTAACATATTACAGGAAAGAAAGGTTGCGAAATCGCAGTCACCTCAAACCAAGATGAAGAGGTGCTCGAGAGGGTAACTCACTCTCTATCGCCGATTTACAGTTAAAAAATTTATGAAATTTTACCTGAAAAGTAAGTTTACAACGGTTACATAGTTAGAAATTCGGACCTTCCCCTGGGATAAGTATGCGGAAACAGCAAGAAAGATAGAATTTACGTGGCCATTACCTGGTAGATGTTCTGCCGGCCGAAGAAAGAGACGCCCCGCCTCCTGCTTTAACACACACACTCAAAAAGACGACGATCAATAGGTAAGGAAACTTGAAAAGCCGCAACTTGTATACCCTCAGGGAAGGTTAGAGAGGATTCTGGGCTAATCCGTACACACCCTCTCCTTTTTATTGGTTGAATCCAAATGTTACACTAAAAACTGAACAAGAATCCTGTGATAGGCTGAAAATTAATTACAGAAAATTTTCATTGGCCAGATTCAATACTGGCGGAATGAGACAGAAGTGTTGCAACCCCAGAATTACATAAAAAACAAATTAAAGTTGAGAAAACTTATAAACACAAAATTTCTTTCAATAACATTTCCATTACCTTGCACCAGAGTGCATGACTATAGTTTTTTGGTAGTGACATCTGTGGAAAAACGTCCAAACTTCTTGATGTAAACAACCACACAGCAAAAAAAAAAAAAAAAAACAGTCAGTTTAGGCAACTTCGGAATAATACAATTACTTAATACTTCAGTAGCGCTTATTTTGAATGTGCGGAGTTGAGGTGTACCTCCCGGTATATTATTATTATTATTATTATTATTATTATTATTATTATTATTATTATTATTATTATTATTATTATTATTATTATTGTTGTTGTTGTTCCGGGGTATCTGTGGAACAGCAGAGGTGAAAGAAGGTGCTGGAAGGAATAGGTCTCAACTTACGAAATTAAAGTTAATTTAAAACTTTAACAAAGGTTATATTCTCTTTTCAAGATAAATAAATAACAAGAACAACAGGTACCCAGTAGCATATTAACAAATTAAGAAAGTCCAATTACGGTTTGTTACAGGATTTGGGCTTCGAGCCCCAGACGCACAATCCTTGAGCAATGAGCTCAACTTTACCTATGTACAAGGTTCAACAAAGGGGCAGGAAAACCCAAATCATGCCAAGGAGCACTTGCTCCCAATTACCCAGTAAAACCTCCTCGAGGCATACAGAAAATCCACTTTTAAGAAAGAGCAAACCCGCTCTCAAAATTCAAGCCTGTTCAAAGGCCACACCAAACTCCACCTTCAATCTGCCCTCCAGGCACACAAGAACAGGGGTAATAATACCCAACCTACTGAGGCCTATATCAGTAAAGAAACAGGTCAATTACATGGCCCAAAATACCAACTTGACTGGAGGCGTGACTTGCACTCCTAATACACTTTTAAAACCTACTTGGCACTAGGCCGCATACACAAGGGCTAAAGAGGTGACTTGTATAAGAAGACTTTAGTACACTAAGAAAGGAAGAAACGGTTGTGAAAATAAAGTCACCTCAAAACAATAGGAGTGGGAGCTCGAGAGGGTTTAGCACTCTCTATCCCAATTTATAGTTAAAAGGCCAAAATTTACCAAATGTCTATTACATTTTAAAGATAGGTTACATTACAAAGGTTTCGAACCTGCCCCGAGGGTTAAACTGCTGAGCTAGCAAGAAATAAAGTTATTAAAAGACCATTACCTTAAGGATGAACTGCTGCCCGAAGAAAGAGGCGCTTCCCGACCCCTGCTACATAATCACACTAGGAAAGATGTTACTGAAGTGGCGAGGAGACCAAAAAATCAGCAGTTTATATACCCTCGTGGAACATTCGAGACCTTTCATGAATGATAACAGCCCGCCCATAAATTTTTATTGGTCGGCTAAAGATTACAAGTTAAAACTGAAGAAGACATCTAGGATTGGTGGAAAATTAATTACAGAAATTACTCATTGGTCAAATTCAAAACAGAGAAGGGTTATACTGCCAACCCAAACAATGACTGAAAAGAAATTTAACAAAGAACAAACTTATGAATACCAAATTTCTTCAAAAAAAGGTTCCTTCACTTCGCACTAGGGTGCACAATTGTAGTTCTTAAGTAATGCCATCTAGAAGAGAATGTTCACACTTCTTACTACGGAGCAAACAAATACGAATCGAAAGAGACATAGTTCAGAACACTTCAAAATTTACAATAGCGACATCTTCTGAGACACCTTAGAATTAATATGGTTGTTAAAGTTCAGGCTTTCTCCAGTAGAGGAGTTTCAACTGGCGCAATGTTTGAATTAGCGGCGTGGAGGTGTACCGCCCGGTACAATTATTATTATTATTATTATTATTATTATTATTATTATTATTATTATTATTATTATTATTATTATTATTATTATTATTATTTGCGTAAAGTACTCCTTTTTATGTAACATTCAGCAATACCATTTGTTTGATAAAATAATAGGTATCCTTCTTGGTTGTTTTTTTACGTACATAATAAGATCTACGAGAACTCTAGAAATCAAGAACCAATCACGAAATACACCGGAACATAGAGAACATAACAGAAACAATGCAGAAGAGGCGAATGGTATTCTATTTCGACATTTATACAGAACTAGCTCATGTACCCGTGCTTCGCTGCGGGATTCTCAGAAAGACTGATTTTGTGGTTTTCCTAACCAAAAATCAACATAGGTCATTACAAAAACGTAAGTATGAATGTAGCGATTAAAAGCAACGCTATCATGTAAAATACTCGATCAAATGGAACAGTGCTGCGGTTAGATTGCGGTGCCAATCTAATAGTCCAAAGTTCCAGAGCTGGGATGACCAGGCCGCAGATTGCCGTGAACACTCATCTGCCATTATTCCGCTAAATATGCACACTGTTCATTCCAATCAGTGCCTCAGAGTAGGGATTGAATAGCCCGAATGCTATGATGATCCAGTGTGTTAGGTACCAGTAGTATCAGAAAATTTATAAACCAGGGGATTGGCATGCTAAAGAAGAAAGTTATCTAACTCCCCATCTACTTCCCATCAATATTCAGACAGGCTGTTACACTCTGTACGACTGGGCGAGTTGACCGTGTGGTTAGCGGTGCGCAGCTGTGAGCTTGCATCCGAGAGATAGTGGATTCGAACCCCATTGTCGGCAGCGCTGAAGATGGTATTCCGTGATTTCCCACTTTCACACCAGTCAAATGATGGGCCTGTACCTTAATTAAGGTCTAAGGCACTCCTAGCCCTTTCCTCTCCCATCGTCGCCATAAAACCTATCTATGTCGGTGCGACGTAAATCAAATAAAAAATACTCTGCACGCAGCAGTGATCCTATCTACCGGAGATGAGGGGCAACAGAAGACACAAAGCACATTACGACAAACAATGGTCAATGTAATGTTATTGTTGATCAATGTTATGAGCTTTCTGTATTGTAGGCCTTCACATTTAGTTTTCTTTCGACTCTGTGATTTGTAAAATATTTTATACCATAAACTGTAGTTTCTTATTCTCCGACTTTACGTACCGATTTTCATTAAATACTGTTTATCCATTTTCTTGTTACTCGGCGCTGATATGGACTTGGTAACAAAAATCCAAATTCATGAATATTTGTGATCATAGCCAGTACGGTAACAATGTATAAGACATGAATAAAAGGAAATTTAATACTATATAAAATTAGTTATGTAGCATTCATCGATTACACCTCTAATAAGAAATATTTGAGAATTACATTTTAGGCCTTCCCCTAAACTACCATTTTACTCAGCATGAATAAAATAATTTACAGCCTAGACTATAACGACTTATTTCCTGACTTTGCATACCGATTTTCATCAAGATAGGACTACTAATAACAACAATATTTGAGAATTAAATTTTAGGCCTTCCCCTAAACTACCATTTTCTCAGCGTGAATACAATTATTGATAGCCTAGATTGTAACAACTTATTCCCCAACTTTGCATACCCATTTTCTTTAAAATACGACCACTAATAACATAAATAGTTGAGAATTCAATTTTAGGCCTTCCCCTAAACTACCATTTCACTCAGCGTGAGTAAAATGATCTATAGCCTAGATTGTAGAGGCTCATCCCCCGACTTCACATACCGATTTTCATTAGACCACTAATAACGCAAATAGTTGAGAATTCAATTTTAGGCCTTCCCCTAAACTACCATTTCATTCAGCATGAGTAAAATGATTTATAGCCTAGATTGTAGAGGCTCATCCCCCGACTTCACATACCGATTTTCATTAAATTCTCTTCATCCGTTTTCTCGTGATGCGTGTACAGACAGACAGACAGACAGACAGACAGACAGACAGACAGACAGACAGACAGACAGACAGACAGACAGACAGACAGACAGACAGAAATTACGGAAAAGTAAAAAATGCATTTTCTTGTTACTATGGACATGACCGATACAGAAATACCATTATTTTCAAATTCTGAGCAATGTACAGACAAAACTCTTATTTTATATATATAGATGGGTAACAACAGGTTTACCGCACAGATCTTCAGTTACCTTTGGAACAAGAAGTCAACAACCTGGATTGATGAAGTCAAGATTTGGAAAGAAACAACATAAGGGAAAAAAGCAACAGAGAGATATTTTTAGAAATAAAGGGTAAAAATGTAAGGATTCCAAGGATGAGAGGGAAAGAAAACAGGTTCAAAATAGTCCGAGAAGAGGAAAAGGAGACAAAGTGAGCCGATAAAGGAGTAAAGAAGGAAGAACATTGAAACTCTCAAGTGGTCCCTAAAGGACCCTGACGGAGAAATAATAATAATAATAATAATAATAATAATAATAATAATAATAATAATAATAATAATAATAATAATAATAATAATAATAATCACCGGGCGAGTTGGCCGTGCGCGTTGAGGCGCGCGGCTGTGAGCTTGCATCCGGGAGATAGTAGGTTCGAATCCCACTATCGGCAGCTCTGAAGATGGTTTTCCGTGGTTTCCCATTTTCACACCAGGCAAATGCTGGGGCTGTACCTTAATTAAGGCCACGGCCGCTTCCTTCCAACTCCTAGGCCTTTCCTATCCCATCGTCGCCATAAGACCTATCTGTGTCGGAGCGACGTAAAGCCCCTAGCAAAAAAAAAATAATAATAATAAAATAATAATAATCTTGTGATGGTGGTGATGATGAGTATGGCGACGAAGAATAAGAATAAGACGCAGAAGAAAATGAAGTGTTGTTTTATGACAGACTGCCCTTCCTGACGCCAATCCTATGTGGAGAAATGTATATACTATTAAGTGTCTCTGCGGGTAATTAGTAGCGATGTCGTTGTACGTTAAAGAAAGGTGTATATGAAGACGAATACAAATACCCAGTGCCCGAGCTTGTTGTGGGAAGTATCTCCTATCCGGCTGGGAGTCGAATCCAGCATCCTCTGAACCGGAGGGTGCTACGGTGACAATTCAATTAAGGACACTGCCACTCTATCCATCCATGTGGCGTATTTTAAAATGGAAAATGAAGAAAGCAAAGCCATCTCCATGCAGGCCTTGAAGGTCCCTGGAGGAGTGTAAGGTGAAGGCTTCCACTATCCACTAACCGTAGCCTTGGAATTAAGTGGCGCAGAGTATTTTTTTTCCATGCACGTCCGCCTTTGCCCGAAGAAATGAATCCGTTACTCATTTTTGATGTGGGCTGAGTGTTCCTCAGGATATGGATGTCTATTTAGAAAAATCGACTTCCTGATTGGGAATCGAACCCAAGTTCTTCCTAATAAACTGAGTACAACTTAACCGTAGCTCCCAAAATGGCGAATAATTCTCTCTTAAAATAAAGCACATGGAAAGGAAGGTCTGTTCACAGGATACACTACACTATGTGTTGCCCCCTCTACTCGGAGAAGACCAGTCGCAGCATTTGATATTCAACAGCAGTAGGGAAAGACATTTTCCGTCTTCCTGCCCCCCTCAGCACTTCCACTTAGAGCGCGCCAAGACATGGGCTGTGCCCTGAAGACAGAGACAACATGCTAAACAGGTGAAGAGAGAGAAAAAGAAAAGAAGGCAGCGGGGAAGAAGTGAAGCACACACAAGGAGAAGTAATATAAAAGAAAGGTCTTCTCCTTCTCTTCGTCTCTCTGCTTATCCACAACGTCATTTTTCTGCTCTAATGTGAAATGAGGTTACATCTCAGCTACCTTATTGGACATGTTCATCATTTTATTTGCCTTTCTTCTCCTTTTCGCTCCTCAAGAAGATACTCTAACTCAGACAGACCCTTCTAAGAAAATGTCACATATTATTCTGGTACACTACTAATTGGAGAGGCTGTGTTGTCTTATTGCAACAACTCGGAGTGACGTTCTTGTCATCGTATACTTACTTGTAAGGCAGTACTCCAGATAATAATAATAATAATAATAATAATAATAATAATAATAATAATAATAATAATAATAATAATGCCTGTATGCCAGTGAATGCCTGTCCATGAACTACAAGGTGGAGAAGCTAGAGGTCCTGGAAAGAAGAATCCTCAGAAAAATTATGGGAGCTGTCCAAACTGAAAGCGGATGGAAACTTCGGAGTAACAAAGAAGTTTACCAGAAGGTGGAAAGAATCTCAGAAACCATGAAGAAAAGGAGGCTGGCGTTTCTTGGACATCTATACAGAATGAACGCAAACAGACTTACCAAACAGATATTTGATTACTTCTGGAGAAAAAAAGACCACTACAGCATGGATTAAGGAAACGAAGAAGGATATGGAAAGGTTAAGCATCTAGGAAGACCAGCTGTTAAGAAGGAATACGTTTAGGAACACACTGAAGAATTTGGAAGGTGTTCAAGCCGCAGGAAGAACTAGGAAGACCGGAAGAGCCTAGACAGATGAACAACAGAAACAGGCCAGCAAACGCATGAAGGAGTATTGGACACAGAGAAAACTCCACACGAAGAGAAAGAAATGAAGTTATAGCGTGATCCTTAGTGATAATAATAATAATAATAATAATAATAATAATAATAATAATAATAATAATAATAATAATAATAATAAATGAAAATTAAAGAAAGAAATATTTTAAGGAATATTCTTGGCCCAGTTAAAGACAAAGATGAATATAGACGTCGGCACAACCATGAGCTTTATATTCATATCCATAAGATCTCTGACGTCATGAGGAGAAGGAGAATTGCATTTTATGGCCACTTGTTAAGAATGAACCGACACAGTTACCGGACTAGATCTTTAACCTATTTTATAGAAAGACCCAGCCAACTTGTTTCAAGGAGGTGAAAACGGACTACAGGAGATGGATATCACTTATGAGGATATACAAGAACGCAACCCACAATACCCCAAATGCAACCTCACGTGTACGAGACCCTAACCGCGTGGCTAACTCGCTCGGCCAAATGCGTTTTCTTTATAATTTTCCCAGAAAATCTTACTTCCGTTATGTGACAGGAACATTTTTAGCGTGCATACGAGGGTACTTACTCATCCAGTGCAGAGTATGCCTTCTGTTCTTAAGGAGCGCTGAAGCATTGCCGTTATCTAACAAGAATGTAAGCGCGAACGACTATTGGTTGAAACTCATATCAATCAGGAAAAAATTCCACGAACCCTTGCTTTCGAATGGCTCAGTGCGCTCGAATCACTAAAGAGAGCAAAGGTCTCATATAATCGGAGCGATTTGGGCGTCAATTTGCGTGGAAACAAAGTGAAAATAACTAATGCAATAACCAAAAAAATATAAATAAGACACAGTGGCTTTAAAATTTTAAAAATAAACATTTCCTTTGTAAGTTTCAAGATAAATCGCTGATATCAATTCCGACCTACAGTGTGGGTACCGTTACAAATCCGTCTCTGAGCCCTTGCCCTTGCGACCCTTAGGAAAAATGTTATGTGGGGTCGAAACTGATCTTGCTTCGTCTCGATTTCTCTTATGCAAATTCAGGGCTTTAGTTGGAAATAGAAACTACTATAGGCCATTCCATGTTAAGAAAACAGTATTGCTCGTATGACAACATGGTTGCCATATCGAACGGATATGCTCAATACCATCACGGGAAGACAGCGGCACATAAAAATAGTGAAAATCAGCTTTTACGTTCAAGATAAAAAGTTGAAGAATCTACAAATTATTTTTATGAACCAAAGGGGACGAGAGGTTTACAGGGGTTATTTTTGGTTTGTATAGAGTCAAAGGAAAACTACGCCACATAAATACCTCAGCATTGAAATGTAAAACAAACTGGGAGAGAAAATAGACAAATAATGTTTATGGGCTCGAAGGGTGAGGGATGCATTTAATTGCATTTAAATTTCTCCAGGCAATAAAGGCTAGCAAACCGACGCAACAAGTAAATACTGTAGGTGACTCTACAAAAGGTCATAGTATTAATGTTAAAGAAAGAAATCACACACGTAGGCTTATCGAATAACTCTCACTCAATACAAGAAAGTTATTCACTGATTTAAAGCCTAAAAACACACACAGAAAATAAATACCGTACTGTGGAAGACTTCACTGCAGAAATGAGCTGCCGGCGGTTCATAGAGTGAGGAACTGCACGAGGCTTGTTCCCGAGCAACATAGGAGAAGGAAAATGAAGGAAGGCAACGAAGCGACGGCTGTTCCTGCCATTGTGCTCCCTCCCTACGAATGTATTTATGAAAAATTAAATGTTATGTACTTATTTTAATTACTCACGGGAAAAAATGCCTCATATTTTTAAATCTATATTTCATAATACATTACAAAGTACAGTACAATATCCCATAATCAGGAGGAATTATTGGTGTCTCAGAGGGGGTGTGTTCATTCCTTGTAGGACCATAAGAGCAATACTGTTTTCGTAACGTGGAATGAGCTTATAGTACTCGCCTACGTTTCACTATTTTCCACATGGATTCACAGCGGTGAGGTCCAGTTATCATGTTCCTTTTCCGGGAGATGGAGATGTGGTCATCTTGTGAACGTACTCCAAATGACAAGCAAGTCTTCACATAGGCATAGTGGTTCAAACTGTTGGAGTATGAGTGCCATAAGATTGTTGATGATGATGCTTGTTGTTTTAAGGGGTCGAAGGTCATCAGCCCCTAGACCCATAAGATTAATAAACAGTAAGTTTATTACGTGTTTCATTTCTGAGTCACAATTTCATTCATTGAGATGAATGCTCATTCATTGTAATAGTGTGGATTGCTGAAAAATGGGGGAGGAGATTAACTGCTTCCTTGTCCTCCTTGCACTGTTTGTAAGCTAATTATTTTTCCTACTGTAAATTTTGGATGTTAAGTTCATCATAGTTCATCATGATACAAATATGGCACACTACCATCTTCGTATAATGCATTTAACACTTCCGACCATTCATATGGATACATCAAATTTAAGTAATTATAAAACATCTTAATCGCCAATTACAAAGGAAGTATCCGAGACTGTTGAGACAAAATCTGAAGCAATAAATGAGAAAAACACTTAACAACTCATCAACAGAGTATACTTGAGTATCTGAGCGTACCCTCACTTTCTAACATATAAGGGGCATTTCAATGAAAACCTAACCCCTGCTTCAACGTACCTTGGAATGTTTTGTTCAAAAGTAATGAACAAACGTGTTAGTACATTTATCCCACTGGGAGACGAGATGATCAATTCCAGTTTTGTATAAAGAGGTAGGTCACTTACAGATCCACAACCGCATCCTCTTTTGAACTTCGTCCGAATGAAACCGTCGTCCACGGATGACTTTATTCACGTCGCCAAAAATGTGAAAATCACAAGGTAAAAGATCTGGGTTGTACGGAGTATGTTGAAGTGTTTCCCAGCCAAGTCGCTGAAGCGTAGTCTTCGTCAGATTGGAAGTATGGGGGCGAGCATTATCATGCAACAGGATGAATCCGTCCGACAGCATTCCAAGCAGTTTTGATTTTATGGCGCGTTGTAGTTTCTGCAAAGTGTCTTCATAGCGCTGCGCGTTGATTGTCGTTCCACTCTCGAGGAAGTCAAGAAGTTGAGGGTTTCTGGAGTCAAAGAAGAAGGTCATCATGAATTTATTGGAACTATTGTGAACAGCTTTGGATTTCTTTGGTGGGGGAGAAATGCGATGTTTCCATTGTTGGCTTTGTCGTTTGCTCTTGGGTTCAAAATGGTGGCACCACGTTCCGTCCCTTGTGACGATACGGGACAGAAACGTATACACTTCCTCGTGGTACCATTCTGTCAATATTATGACCCTCCGTCAGTTGATGCGGAACCCACTACGCGCAAATTTTGCGGAAATGCAAGTGATCTTTGATAATGACATGCGCGGAACTATGGCTAATACCGACGTGAACACGAATTTCTTCATTCGTGATTTATCGGTTTTCCCGGATAAGGCCGTTAATCCGCCCTATCACATAAGGGGTAATGGCTCAATGGGCCTGTCATGTGCGCGTATCATCTTGCAGTGCTTCTCTGGATCTCCTATGCCACTCGTGCACACTCGACATGAACATGCAGTGTTTGCAATACGCAGCAGACATGCGATGATGAGTTTCGCATACACCAGTACCCTCAGCCACCAGAAAACAAACCACACTTCTCTGCTCTTCTTTGTTTGCCTCCATTTCTACAGCTGGACGAACACACTAGACCAGTCCGCGCACCAAAAAAAGACACAACCCAACAACTCCGTGTACCTGTGAGTTGTCACTATAATCTCCTACTACAGCGATGGTAGTATCTATACGTAACAACTGTGTTCCGGTTTTCATTTGACTGCCCCTCCTTTATATTTGGAATCTTCCGACACTCATTTAATTATTGTTTTCGAATTACTGGTAATGGATATCAATCCATATAAACCGCTGTGTAAATTACGACCCGTGAGTCGTATATCACATAATAGAGAATCTTACGCCCGGCATATACCATTGTGGCAGACTAAGGACAGATTTTATATGATGTACGACATTTTGTAAATTGCAAACATATTGAAACATGTGTTTCATGTAAGCTTAGAAAAACATTTGAAATTCAAGAGGACACGCTGGGGCAAATCTTCATTTATAGAAAGAAGAATTGGGAATGGGAATAATAGTTAATAAAGGAGATGTTCGCAGGTCTTATGGTGACGATGGGATAGGCAAGTAAGTGCAAAGGAAGCGACCGTGGCCTTAATTCAGGTAAAGCCGCAGCATTTGTCTGGTGTGAAAACAGGGAGAAATTTCTTTAAAATCATTTCAAGAAATCAGCTGATAGGGTATCTATGACCTAGGCAACAGCCCTAAATGTACCATACTGCTAAATGTGATGCAATTTACAGTAATTCGCTCGGGCTATATAATTAGCTATCCGTGTTACTAAGTGAACAGCAAGATATGTTCGTTCGTTCGCAAGAAATAATATCAAAAACATAAGAGCGAGATATCCAGTCAAGAAATCGGAAAAGGTGTAAGGCAAAGTTGCTGTATATCATTGTGCCTCTTTAATGTATTCATTGAAGAAGCCATAAATAAGTTTAAGGCAAGTACAAATATACTACAACTAAATGGGCGCCACTTTCAATGCATTCCATTGGCAGATGCCATGGCAGTTGTAGCATGCTCCGAAAAGGAGTTGTCTAAGATGCTGAATGTGTTGTCATCAGCACTGTTCTATTTATGTTTCATTAATGTTAAGATTAAGATATGAGTTGTGAGTAAACATCCAGAGCGAATTCATACAAACATCAAGCTTAGTCACAAGATCGTGGAGCAAGTCACCAGTTTCCCTTATCTAGGAAGTCTGGTCACCAAGGACAACAAGTGCATCAAAGAGATCAGAAGTCGAACAGCGCTTGTCAAACAGGCGTTCAGTAACGAGAGACATCTCTTGATCAGTGCAAACTTAATTCTAATTAGTTCTAATTTAATTCAAGACTTTGCTACTTATCAAATTTCACTCTGCTCGCAAAACAAATGGCTTACTAACTCACACGTATCAGTTTGTAAAATCAATCATTAATATTTCCCTTATGGGAAAATTCCTGCGGATTAAGTCCGCTTCTCCAGTATTACAGTCATTATTTCTGCCTATAGAAATGCTCAACACACTGACTCCACGTTTTCAAACGACGTTCTTACAACGCGACCGACTCGTTCAATTCAAACCACCCGGATGAGCTCCTGGTTAGCGCGTGGCGTTATCCGTCGCTTGCTCACTTCCTGATATACACATCACATCTATTAGCTTCACATTCATTAGCTTCACTAACAATTTCGTTTTAACAATTTTCTAAAAATCAGTCATAAAAAGTTTCATCAATTTAGTTTGTGAATTATTCATGTGAAAAACCAAGCCCCAAACCGCAACAGCCGTGTGGGGTCGTGGCTTACCAAGCGATCAATCCTCAGCCGGAAGGCATTCAGATTGTGAGGTGTCGTGTGGTCAGCACGACGAATCTTTTAGGCCGTTATTTTTGTCTTTCTTGATCGATTTATGAGAGTGATGTATAAATAGGAACAATATTAAAAATAATCTGGACATCTGTTGATCTCCTTTCTTCCCCTGAATAAAGTATTACATATTTTTAGTCTGGGATACGCAGAAAATTCATCTCTATTCATTGGTGTGTCTTACATAATTTTCCCATGTCTGGATCAAAATATCTTATTATCTTTGCGCGCCAAAATTCGACGTTGGCACTCGTGAAACGTGCATAAAAAACCGGAAGTTCCTTCTGTTAGTTTGGATCCCTGGGAAACTACGCCACACCTAGCGGCGTGTTTAAGACCAGGTCGAAACTGATTGCAATATATCGCTTCTTATTTACGGTATATTTGATCTTCTATGGCCATACCATCAAGCGATTTACTAGAATAAAATCAACAGGTATTTCTGTCGAATTGAGAAATCACCCATTTCTGAAACACACTTGATATTAGAATACAATTTCATGCTCGTTATTTTTTCATGTTTTGTATTTATCGCAGGATAAGTACATTTCACTTTAAACTGGCCTTATCGCTTTAATTCGCCGTAATTCGCAAAAAATAAAATCATTATTTCCTTAACCAGAATAATATGAGACATGAGTCATCTTAAAATCGCTTCAAAATATTTGTTGTCGTTTTTATCGTTAATGCGAAAAGATCACCGCTCTAGTGATGGAATTCGCGTCATCAGTTTAACGTGTACTATTATGCGTCGACAGAAAACCGACACCGTGATAACCAGGTAGCCAGTTTTCATCTAGTCCTATCTATACTAAGTATTCGTCGACTATATCCTCACGTCATTACCGTGCGCCAGATCCGAGTATAAAACCCTGACCAGGCCGATAATCGAATTCGGGGCCTCCGGGTAAGTGACAAGCGCGCTACCCCCACACCGCGTGGTTGGCATGAAACTGAACAGTAGGTCAATACATAATAATAATAATAATAATAATAATAATAATAATAATAATAATAATAATAATAATAAGTGATGGGAGGTGCCTAAGACACTAATGTAAATAAAAATTCACGCATCGAGGAGGACAGGAAGGTCGCTTCCTTACTTGTTAATATCTCGAAGAAGAGAGGATGTGTAATTTGAGCAGCCGCGCTGCTAGGCGATGAGGGTACAGAAGGGGTGTGCTTTGCATACGGGCTGGATGCTGCCAGTCTCAATCGCGTGCAATTTGAATCCTCCAAGATATTAGCATCCTTTTAAGGTACAGTCGTTGTCGCGCTACCAGTGCTCGTCACGTTCACTCAGGAGCGTCTTTATATTCCCTCTTTTACCTTTACTGCAGGACTAGCGTCTGAGCTAACCATGCACGCATGTAGATCATTCTCAAGACCTTCATCCGCTTCGCTATAATATTTGGACAGGAATTCTGACTTTTCGTTTCTACAATGGGGGTTAATATAAATAACCAGTTGAGGACAACAAGAGAAACATCTCCCTCTCCCTCCAGTATATATAAACAATTACTGTTCTGCGAGTGCATTTTGATGTTCCATCTAACTTGCGAGTGTTCATTTTCATGTCGGACGAGTTACATAATGTTTAATTCTACCTGTTTTCAAATTTCCTTGTGCAGTGGGTAGTTGTACATACTTCAGTGGGCTTGGCATACATAAAATACAACTTTTTTTCCACAACGCAACGTTAGTCTAGTTCTTATTCCTGATGGATGCAGTACTATTGTATCTATCTCTTAGCGCAAGACAATAAAATGGTCCTTTTGCCGATAACCCAGTCTCGTTTATGACTGTGACTGTATGGAAGCTGCTGAGGTATTAGTAACGGCATTCAGAGCACAATTAAAATAGTGCATCTGAATTAGGGGTTTCCAAATGACTGCCCGCGATGCCATAGTTTATGGCTCGCGAGAACATTTTAAGGAATGTGAAGAAAATTTACAAAAACAATTTCATAGCACGTTCAAAACTATATTAATTTTTATACCCCTTATAGACCCAAGTCAGAACTAATTCCTTCTTTAATGTTATTTTTCTTTTAAAGTATTCAGTTGATCTGAATGTAATATTTTTTTTATTTTTAAAAATTTAATATACAAATTTCACTCTTTTATGCAATTGTAAAATAGTGCTTTAAGCAATAAAAATTCTCAAACCTTCATTTCAATTGAACTAAATATATTATTTTACGAAAATTGGCCTATTATTGAAGTGCAGCCTGCGATAATGCCTAATGTCTCCACTGTGTCCCTCGAGTCCTTACAGATTGGAAACCCCTTATCTGGATGTATAAAAGGTCCTACTCAAGGGGCCAGTCGTACTTCATTAGCACTATCTGGCACAGTGAAGGAAACAATAACAAACTATCTCATTCCCTATCATGACTTCTAAGCCTCATTATGGCTCAGTCTTCGGTTATTGCGGGTTCCTCGCTTGGTGATTTTTGAAGATCCAGCCAGACTTAGCGGACCTTAACGCAGGAAGGTTTTCGGAAAGACTGGGGAGGTGGTGAGAGTGGAAAATCAATTTAGAATACAAGCTTACAGTTACACAATCCATACCGCGTAACCAACTCACTCGATAGAAGACCTTCGGTTTCACAGAGGAAAGTAACGTTGACATGTATGTGTGGCTCCTTGACTGAATGGTTCATTCTGCCCCGAGTCCAATTCCCGGCTAAGCTGGGGATTTTAGCCGAGTCTGGTTAATTACTCCATGGAGGAGGGTTGAGTGTTTTAGATAGCCTTAATACACATCTTCGTGTCCACACAACACACTCTATCAACCATCACAGAAGAACGCAATAGCGAATACATCCCTTCACATCCGGTTGGCGTCAGGAAGTGATCCATCCGTAATGCAGGGCTTAATTCACATTAGTGCCGACCAAGAAGAAGTAGAAGAAAAGAAAGGCATATATCATTCATGGTATTGAATTATGCTAAGCAGTTCTTTTAACAATCAGCAGCCCGAAAGTATCATTATTTGCTAGCTATTGAATTTCACTGTATCGGGGGTGCTGTGATCGAGAAAGTTCCAGTGTTCGGTGATTTCCATGCAGTAGACTGTCCACAGGTTACGCCGAACTGCTGTCATCATGAGTGAAGAGCCAGTCAGAGAGGATGATGCACATTTAAAACAAACACTCTATATAATCATCTTACAGGATAATTTTTAATATAAATTTTCTTTTTACGTTCTTGGGATATCGTGGTCAAAAGTTCCTTATTCTTTGTTTTAGTGCCAAGTAGGTTTGATAACCTACGCACCCGTGGTGTTTGTGCTTATTTAATTAATTAATTTATTTATTTATTTAAATGCATGTTGATTACCCAGGTTAGATAACAAATTAAGGTGAGAATGAAGAGATCTCTTCCAGGCCATTCGGGGTCTACAGCGCTTCATCCGTAACTCCAATTAAATGGTCAGAGAAACTCAACATTTAAGACATCAAATATAGAATCTAGGAGTCGATTGGAAAAAGGCGCCAACTCTAGGATATTTGGAGCGTCAGATAGGGCGTGGTGCTCTGTATGAGTGAGTCAAGAAATTCAGTAAGAGATGAAACTACTCGGATGCTCTCAGGGAAATCACCTACACCAATTCACTAAAAGGAAAGGCGGCAGTATGCAGGGTTAACAAGCTTGGAAACATGGACCGTATCTTCGCCCACAGACAAAATTCTGGAAATATAAAACGATAGTAAAATCAAGCATAATCTTCTGAATGACATGATATGATTTTTAACTCTTCAATAACACAACGTTCACGGGAAGGTCGTGGGAACTATGTCTGCTCCACACAAAGAAGTCAAGTGGGTTTGAAGTGTGTTTCTCGGGGATTTTCTTGGCGTGGCTTGTCTGGACAGCCTAATAAATAGTGAGCTCCGAGTGAAGAGGGAGTGATTCTACTCTTTTTGAAGTTACGGGACGCACGTCAGCCACGGAGAGGCTGGATTGCGAAGTGATCCGTATCTAAAGAACAGTTCTTTGATATGTGAAACTCATTCTCTATTTGGTCAAAGTCGCGTGCTGTGAAAAATCAATCACGTGGAAACTAGATCGGGAACTTTATGATTAATAAGAACTGTGCTCAATAACAGAGAAGGTAGTACGAGTAATAATTCTCATTCGTAATACTATCTTGTGTGCGATAGGAGTCAGTATGCCGAATCTGGGGCTATGAAATTTGTCGATAGCGGGGGCTATGTTTGGTAGATAATACAAGCATTTGTAAGCATAGCCGAAGAGGATAGCTCATTTGAACTAAGACTAGAACAGTAAATAGGCGGCCACGAGGAGGGCGTGTGACGTTGAGCATTAAACTTTGCCACATAACTTCCCAATGTTAGGAAATTTAGAAGCCCTAACGCTATGTTTAAGCGAAGAGAGAAAGTCAAAGACGAGTATAGACGTTTAATTATATATCTCTTGCAGTTAGCACGATATCCGCATAGGAGTGATCGACGTATGCAAGCAGACGTTTAACTGCCTATCCAGCTGCAGTTGACAGGCGTAGAGAAGACAACAAGTGCGGCCAGCAGCAGCAGATCTTTGGACTCAACGTGGTCAAGCAGAATCAGAACCACGGAACGACTCCAGAAGCAGAACCTAGGACTGTTTGCCAGTGACGAAAACGGAGTGATGGCTGGCTAAACGCACCAGTGTGTCCACAATGGAGGATCGGTGAGGTCAACGTAACAAGATAAGTTTGGGCAGACTTCATTATTGCATGGATTGGGAACAGGATTAGCTTCGCATATGTTTGTATATAGTAAATAATAGCCCTTAAGGCTAGTATGACTTTCACTCAGGACTTCGCATGTTTAGGAAGTGTATAGTTTCTTATATTAGATATTTTTGTGTTGGTTATGAGGGAGTTAGTTTGGATATGGTATTGTTCAATGTTTGTAGTATCATGCTATTTTTCGGTTAATCAGTGTAGTATCTTGTTGTAATATGATCTTAGAAAGGAAGGGACCGGGGTGGTCCTATAACATCGAATGGGAGACCTTTACTAGAATGGTGGACGGCATAAGTGTAGGTTTGCATGTTATTTTTATTGCATGGATTTCAGATGCACTTCTGATACGGGCAGATCTCCTCACCGTTTGTGATATTGAGGATCAACTAAGTATTTACATCGAGTTTCTCCTGGACATAGGTATGGTATGAACTCTGGACTGAAGAGTCAAGAGATAAGAGTTTACAGACATGACTCCGTTATATTTTAATGGCCTTATAGGTGGCCCGGCAATGAAACCTGATTGTGTACACGAGAATGTAAGGAAGTAAGTGAAATAATGTTTGCGATTTGAGAAGGCCGAGAAAGAGCCTGTAAGTTGTTTGTATTTATGAAGGAATGTTCGCCCAGCTGATAAGAAGGCCGAGAGTGAGCAACAGTTGCCATATGCTTGAGAGCTCGACTGTAAAGTGGCCCATTCACAGTCGAGCCGGTTGGCGAGCCAGTCCATATATAAAATCCACACCCCGAACCCGACTGGCTCGACGGTAACCATACACTGGCGAACCCGTTGGCGGACCAGTCCGCCAGTCCGTATCGCAAATAGTGTGTGCATTGCCTAGTTTTTGTTATAGAGATAGTGGGTTCGAATCCCACTGTCAGGCAGCCCTGAAGATGGTTTATCATGGTTTCCCATTTTTACACGAGGCAAATGCTGGGACTGTACCTTAATTAAGGCCACGGCCGCTTCCTTCCTACTCCTAGGCCTTTCCTATCCCATCTTCGCCATAAGACCTATCTGCTTTTCTTTGCTAGGGGCTTTACGTCGCACCGACACAGATAGGTCTTATGGCGACGATGGGATAGGAAAGGCCTGGGAGTTGGAAGGAAGCGGCCGTGGCCTTAATTAAGGTACAGCCCCAGCATTTGCCTGGTGTGAAAATGGGAAACCACGGAAAACCATCTTCAGGGCTGCCGATAGTGGGATTCGAACCTACTATCTCCCGGATGCAAGCTCACAGCCGCGCGCCTCTACGCGCACGGCCAACTCGCCCGGTGGAAAGACCTATCTGTGTAAAGCCACTAGCAAAAAAAAGTTTTTGTTATGGCCCAACGAAAACATTCCAAAGTGGCTGTAGCTGTTGCAGAATTTGTGCATTGATGAAGTAAAGAAGAAGAAACGTGTGTGAATGAAGGAATGGTTGAGAGATAAACCACGATTTTCACACGTCAGCCTATTAAGAACTCTGTGCATACAAGAACCTGCAGATTATAAGAACGTTCTGCGTATGGATAGTGACGACAGTTTTTGCGAATTGTTGGAGTTGATTCGGCCAAACATAGAGAAACAGGAGACACACATGAGAAATACCATCAGTGCTGAAGAGAGGTTAATTGTAACACTGCGATTTCTAGCTACAGGGAGAAGTTATGAAGACCTGAAATTTAGCAGTGTAATATCTCCTCAGCAACTTGGAAAAATCATTCCTGAAACGCGTTGGGCAATCTTCGATGCGTTGCAGTCGGAATATTTGCACGTAAGTGGGCCTACACAATTTTGATTGTGATGTATTTTAAGATCCTTTTTATATAACAAACGTAATATTTTTTTTTTTGCTAGTTGTTTTACGTCGCACCTACACAGATAGGTCTTACGGTGACGATGGGACAGGAAAGGGCTAGGAGTGGGAAGGAAGCGGCTATGTCCTTAATTGTAATATTCTTTTGAAAGTGATTAGTTTGGGAAATGTTATTTCACTACTAATTATGAAATACAGAAAATTTCACTACTGTAGTAATGTATGATACATACTTAAGTATTAACAACTTCAGTGGAGAGGCGCGAGAGGCATATATGTCATAGCAGAATGGTCTATAGGCTAATAATATTTGAACGAGAGTATCGGGAGACCATGGATTCTTCTTCTTCTTCATGTTACTATTACTATTATTGTTGTTGTTGTTGTTAATATTATTATTAGTGTTTGAATGTCCACTAACACACGGAAGGCACTGCGTGACGCAAGGATGGGAAAGCTCCAGGACTCGCCCGGTACATTTCAATAAATTCTTCCCGGAACTGCTTATTCTCCTCAAAAGTCATTGTTATTTGAGGCAGCCCTAATTAACTCACACATAAACCAAATTAAGCTACAGATGAAACCAAATTGAGCCGGTCAGATAGTGGCCATACACACACTGACGGGTTGGCGAACCGGTCGGGTTCGCTGGCTTAGCTGTCGAAGCGCCAAATCGGACCCAACCTCGAGCCCAACCCTCAACAACCCCCCCCATACACCTTCGAGCCGGTCAGTGCGACCAAGGTCACGAACCGGCTCGCCAACCCGCTCGACTGTGAATGGGCCCCTTAAGGGGAAGCTCTGATGACGTAATGTTTTGTTTGTCCTTGCGGATGGGACGACTTTGGCAGTCACCTTTCCCAGCGAGGTCATAACCGTAACCAATTTCCGAGTCTCCAGGAGGAGTGTTCCTTCCCAAAGCTGCAAGATGACCATATTTATTTGTCTATGCTTTATTTTAGTTCCTGATGAAGGCATGTGTACTCAGTGTGTATTGTGTATTTGTATTTTATTGTACTTGTCTTTTGTTTGTCGCGTTAGAGGTGTCGTACGTACGTGAAGGGTGGTTGTGACTTCACATCTCATCTGTGCATGGATTTCAGATGCAGTTCTGATACGGGCAGATGTCCTCACCGTTTGTGATATTGAGGATCGGCTTCAGTGTATTTCCCTCTTCTTCTTTTGGGGAAACCAACGGTCCTGCAGTGTACTTTTGTATGTTTCCCGTATGTATCGGAACAGCGTAGTGCAAGTTTTATATACGACGTATTCCCTCCCTGATTTTATGTATTTTCTGTTGGACGTTATAGTTGACGAGATTAGAAGCGAGCCTGCTATAAATTATTTACCACTTCAAGCGTATATGGATCCTCACACGGTTTCCGCAGCGTGTAAGTAGAAATTGCCACCTCATGGCTGTAAGATTTGTGCAATTCAACTTGTATGAATCAGGGGTTTAATTTTTTATTATCCAACCTTATGTTTTCTTAATTAAAGATTGGTTTGAAATTGTGACCCTTCTTTCACCCACACAACAACGAGTCCTGTCCTATTATATATCCTACAGGGCATAAATAACAATGCATAATCGAACTTACCTGCTTACCTGCAACTAAATAAATGCACCAGCCTAGCTGCAGTCGGCAGACGGTCGATTACTGGGTTCTTGCGACGGGAGTATGGGGTTAGGAAAATTACTCTATTACACTAAATTATGAAATGAGGAATTCAGTTGCATTTTAAATATATAATTTTACAAAGCATAAGTTTCTGTGATCATATCCAGTTTTTCTTTACAATAGATTGCACTCGTAGTGCAAAAGATAAATGCCATAAAGGCTTACATCTATAATTTCCAAAGACAACATAAATAGCTTGATGATTCTGTGCGGAGGAGTAGATCAGTGAACCCCCCCCCCCCAAAAAAGGCGTGTCGCCAACATGGAACCGCACCAATAGACCTACAAAATAAAAAGACATGATGCTAAGATCAGAACTGTCTTGCAGAAATAAAGCCATTGCAGAGGGTCCCCGCACATATTGGGGAGTACACACAGAAATAGCAAGTTCGTCTATTACAAGCTATGACTAAATAAATCTGCCAAAACAGGCATATCTCTCCCTATCCCGCATAAAAGTATATATATGGATGCGAACTCAGGTCCATTAAGCAATCCTTGTATTTACAGGATATACTAAGACAACTAATTCCTTAGTGCCAAGTTCATACGTAAGACACTCCTCTATTTACAAGTAAAGAAAAACAAAAGAAAGAATCGCTGTCACCCATACGTCTTTACCTGAAAAATAAAGAATTCCCCGTAACCTTGCCTTTTAAAAATGGCCGCGACCCCCTCGTCGTGCAGGGCTGGGGAATGACCTCTTTGTCTCGCCAATAAAACCACCCCTCACTACAAAAAAAAAAAATAAACACGGCCGGCAGTGTCCGCATGGTCTAATTTCCTTGCGCTCAGAACTACTTCACAAAATGGCTTTTATCCTCATCTACTCATGACAAACCAATAGCCACAATATGAGTGAGGAATCATATCACATTCTATATATCCAACCCAAGTAATAGACCGCCATGGGCCTCATTTATAAGACATAGAGTATTTTGCCCTGTTATTCACATAAAACATCACCGTCAATCCATATGACGTGTTCCTGGTAACCTTCAGGTCTATGGTTCAAGCCCTTGCTTGGCAGAGTAAGAACCGGTCACAAATATTAATGACACTGCCTACAGTGTGGTTTCATTCACCCACAGTCGATTAAATAAATACAAGCATTAAAAAAATCGATTCAGGCAACATGCAGACGCTATGTTACGCAGGTATGACTATCCTTCTCAATGGAGAGAAATGAGGCACTATCCTAAGTAACCCATAGTTACAAGTAAGTTTTATCCGACGCCCGACACTAAGGAATACTAATCTAAAGCACACAAACAAGCCCCCGTAATACTAGGCACACTACTTCCTATCACATAACCTAACTTAATCATTGCTTACTACATGAAAATATATATGCCTTACACTTGAATATATATTAAAAAACCATCTTAATAAACAGCCTGCTAGGCTGTAATCACGTCCCCTACTAATATTTACAAATGCTTATGAGTATGGTTCACTTATCTATCATTTTGAAGACCTCTTCATCCCTCCATCCGGGTTGACTGCGCCTGCTTAAGCCATCATGGTAGTAGTATGATCCTGGGTCGATCCTCTAGGTCCAGTCTCCATGTGTCTTCTTCTGTAAGGATGGCTCGTTGGTCGTCTTCTTGGGGTTGCGGCCGGAAGGTCGTAACACACGTCTCTTGCACACGTTACAGGTCTTTACTCAAAATTGAAACCAACACTGAGTCATTCGAGGCAACTGTTACTATTTCATGCTCCACGGATCTAGTCTCCTAAGTCTAGCAGGAATAATACCGATCGCTTTAGTTTATTACTGGTACTTCTTTTGCACTTCGTAAAATTCACCCTTACCGCTTCATAATGAAGTCTATAAATACGGCATTCTTTACCGTCAATGAATTAGGCACTCGCGATCTCACTGCAAAGCGTCTAAATATTATCGTAAACTTGAATTACTACCGGGAAGTTTATAAATCTCCAGTCCACCGAATCTAAGTTATCGCCACTCCTTGTTATTCACAGTCTTTGTCCTAAACAAAGGTTTCTGGCGTAAATACAAGCAGGCGCTCGACACGCACGGGCAGCGGTCTTATCGTCGAATGAATAACCTCCTTTCACATCTTGCAGCTCTTATAGGAGGCAGAAACCCACGCGACGCCCGGGGAAGCCCCTGGAAACAACTTGAGTTTGGTATGCAGCCACTAAACAGTTTCCCACGGTGGTAGGCTTACCAGGTAGTTATTAATCTAATTATTTGTTAACAGCATGACACGTATCGTTGGTTTCGTAAAATTCTGGAGATAATTTCCATCCTTTTTTATCCTGGAAAACCTTCAGATAGAGGCGATATCGCTCAATTCCCGTGATGTGGTGAACCTGACTGCTCCCGCTTAAAATTATTGTTAGGGTGGCATGGTGCTTCCCAAGACAAATTGTTATCGCTCGTTCTCCCTTTCACATATTCTGTCTCACTCGTGCATCGCCTAGGGATCACCTTCTGAGTTCCCGCGTTCTATATGGCATCACGCCCTTACAGTTGGCGTCATGTTGCGCAATATTATTTCTGCGTTATATATCATGTGTTAATATCTGAACAGAATGGGACAATTAGAACATTAAAGATTTAACTTCATTTGATTAGTCACCGAACCAACTACGCGCCAGGAGCAGAAGAGGACAGGAATGGTTGGTAAGATGTGGCTGTACTTAGTGAGCCCACGCAGGTAGGTATTTTAAAATTCTGCAGAACTTCCGATACATTCTTAGCATTTACTTGATGGGTATTGGAGTCTGTAGGGCACAATATTAAGTAATATATTTTTTTGAATCCCCTTGTATGTGAATATTTCTCGAAATAAAATACATAATATTACTTTACCAGAAATGAAATGTCGTATGGCTTTTAGTGCCGGGATATTCCAGGACGGGTTCGGCTCGCCAGGTGCAGGTCTTTCTATTTGACTCCTGTAGGCGACCTGCGCGTCGTGATGAGGATGAAATGATGATGATGACAACACATACACCCAGCCCCCGGGACATTGGAATTAACCAATTAAGGTTAAAATCCCCGACCCGGCCGGGAATCGAACCGGGGGCCCTCTGAACCGAAAGCCAGTACGCTGACCGTTCAGCCAACGAGTCGGACACTTTACCAGAAGAAATGGAAGAACGATAAATAATACAGGAAATTTTACTACAAGTACCTGAACATAATTGTATAATTTTTAAAATATTCACAGTGATTTACATTTAAAGTTAGTAAAATATTAAAACTCCGCCTTTGTGGTGTAGTGGTAAGTGCGATTAGCCGCCATACCCGGAGGCCCGGGTTCGATTCCCGACTGTGCCACGAAATTTGAAAAGTGGTACGCGGGCTGGAAGGGGCTCCACTTAGCCTCGGGAGGTCAACTGAGTAGAAGTGGGTCCGATTCCCATGTCAGCCATCCTGGAAGTGGTTTTCCGTGGTTTTCCACTTCTCCAGACAAATGCCTGAATGGTACCTAACTTAAGGCCACGGCCACTTCCTTCCCTCTTCCTTGTATATCCCTTCCAAACTTCCCATCCTCGCGCAAGGCCCCTGTTCAGCATAGCAGGTGAGGCCGCCTGGACGAGGTACTGGTCATCCTCTCCATTTGTATCGCTGATAAAGAAGAGGAAGAATAAGAAAAAAATATTTAAAATATTAAAACTGGGTAAGTCGCATTAAAATTTGCTTTTGTGTTCTTTTATCTGGTAAGTAAAACAAGATAAACATATACAATGATTCATTTTTAGAAAGAACAGAGAATGAAAAACGTCGCAACTACACAGATAGGTCTCATGGCGACGATGGGACAGGAAAGGGCTAGGAGTGGGAAGGAAGCGTCCGTGGCCTTAATTAAGGTACAACCCCGGCATTTGCTTGGTGCGAAAATGGGAAACCACGGAAAACCATCTATAGGGCTGCCGACAGTGGGGTTCGAACCCACTATCTCCCGAATACTGGATACTGGCCGCACTTAAGCGACTGCAGCTATCGAGCTCGGTAGATAATGAAGATTTCCATAATAACGTATATATATTGTACCCTTGGAAACAGGCAATATTATTTGGCAAATGAAACAAACATATAACATTTTTTAATTCCGTCGGTAGAGTGTGTGATCTGTATGTGTGCCATCATATGCAAAATATTGTTTGCACTGTCGGCAGCCCTAAAGGTGTTTTTCCGTATTTTCCCATTTTCACACCAGGCAAATGCTGGAGCTGTACCTTCATTAAGGACACGACCACTTCCTTTCCACTTCTAGGCCTTTCCTATCCCATCGTCGCCGTAAGATCTATCTGTGTGTGTGCGACGTAAAAGAAACGGGATAAATGTTCACAAGGTTTCTCAAGAGCATTGAACATGTCGATAAATAAAGTTTGCTGTAAGGACACAGAAACGACGTTACATTCTGGTGAATAATTCCGGAATATTTATAGGTTGGTCGTCTGTTCGAATACTGATTCTTTCAACATGACCCATTCGTTAGTATTTGGGGCGTGAGGTCCAGGAAACTGGAAGGTACAGGAATGGAGTTCCACGAGAAATCAAGCGATCTTCAAAGTGCCTTTGCAGTAGGGTAGGTGACTCCCCAGAGGTGTCGGATGTAGGTCCATCTTGTTGCATCCGTTGTCGTCGGAGATGTAAGCTTCCGGCGTTACAAAATGTGGGCAAATCCCGCACATTGTGTGTGTAGACTGCCTGGCCCACTTTTTAAAGGTTCTGTGTAACATTTTCAAAGGGACCAAAATTCCATGAACTGATACGGCGCACCAGGTCGCAACCCGTGCACTGTGTAGTGGTTTCTGCATAGTGACTTTAAGCCTTCCCAATCCTAAAGAACGACTTGTTTGTCAGATGATGTGGTCATGAAGGTGAATATGGCTTTCATCTGAAAATCACATATTTCAAAAGAACTGGAGCCTCGTACGTCATGAACAACACGTGGCTGCAATATTGTAACTGGGCACCTTCATTCTTTCTGTTAGACGCTGAGCAGCTTGAATGCGGAGGGCGAATCCACCTAGATCTCTAAACATTCGCCGAACAGATATATATCTCAAACATAGTTTCAGTGATGTTCGTCGCAGACTACGCTTTGAGGACTGTAATACCTGTTGGAGGAGTCGTCCATGAAGTTCCTTTGTGGTGACGGTCCTTGGGTGCCTTTTTATCCCCTCTCGCTGATATAAGACCGGTCCCTTATGTGAAAACTTGTCAACATCAGCTGGCATTGCTCTGTTACTTGGTGAGTCTTTATAAAACATTTCTCGTTCTGCTCTTTAACGTGAAGTAAACTCGGCCCATTCTGACACCCAACTCTATAAGACCAGAAATAATGTTCCACGATGAACACCTTATCCACTGTTGTGAGACCCATAACTACGGGTAAAAAATGAAATGGCATATGGCTTTTAGTGCCGGGAGTGTCCGAGGACATATTCGGCTCGCCAGGTGCAGGTATTTTGATTTCACTCCCGTAGGCAACCTGCGCGTCGTGATGGGGATGAAATGATGATGAAGACGACACATACACCCAGACCTCGTGCCAACGAAATTAACAAATGAATGTTAAAATTCCCGTACCTGCCGGGAATCGAATCCGGGAACCCTGTAACTAAAGTCTAGCATGCTCACCATTTAGCCATGGAGCTGGGCATAATTGCGGGTATCAACACAACACAACCTGAAACTATCATATAGGACTATAAATTTTTACAGTAAATATATACTTCGTTGCTAGGTAAACATGGGCAGCAGTTGAGCAATAACTTCAGTATCGTTTGTTTGGCCGCATACCGTATACCAGCTTTTGATTAAATTAGTCGTATGCGTTGTACTGTATACTGCTGCCTTTAATCTAGGCTAGTAATGAAGAGAAACGCACCTGGTGGGCATGTTATGTATATGTAGACCTTGTTGATACACTTATGTGCATAAAAAACCGAACACCTTGAAAGACTAGAGATAGGAGGTTCATATTCATAGGACATGTTCATTAGCATCTTCTACAGAAACGATTAGCATTTCAGACATCTAGGTTCAGCATGTGTCCTGTTGCCTAGTAGGCAATAGGTTCTCCATGGGCACTGATAACTTGTTCCATGCGTGATGTAATCGACGCGTATAAGGCGCGATTGGCGTCCTGAGTTATAGCCATCCATGCTGCATTCACCTGGTTTCGCAGTTCATCTTTGGTGGTTGTCACTGGATCACAGCGCCGCACCAGTCGTTTCACCATATCCCATACATTATCGATTGGGGACAAGTCCCGTCAATCGGGCGAGCCAGAGCAACAGTCTGAAATCCTGTGACAACAAGAAGACACGTTTTCATGTAGCAACATGTGGTTGTGCATTGTCCTGCTGAAATATGGCGTCTGGGGTGTCGTGCAGAAAGGGTATGTCTACGGGTCGCAGGATGTCATTCACGTAGGAAAAAATTGGTCACAGCGCCATGGACACTCACTAACTGTGATTTGTAGTTGTATCCAATAGCACCCCACACCATAAGGCCTTGAGTTGGCGCTGTATGTCGTGTGCGAATGCAGTTAATGTGCTACCTCTCCCCTGTCTGTTGTGAATCATAATGTGGCCATCATTATCAAAAAACCAGAAAACGGATTCGTCCGAAAAACTATCTGTTGCACCGGTAACCCATACCGTAATAAACGGTGACGGTGTACGATGTGTTACATTGTTCCACTGTTGCGCCAGAGTCGATGAGGACGCAGATCTGTTCTGCAATGCCATTCGGATGAGGTATCGATCTTCTCGTGGGGTGGTCTTGGTGGTGCGACCAAACCCATCTCGTCATGTTCCACAGCCACTGTGAGCAATTCTGTATACACCCGGTGCATTACCGACACACTTCGTCCCACACCAGCAACAATTTTCCGGATGGATGCATCACATTTCCTGAAGCCAATAATGCGCCCTCTTTCAAATTCACTTATTTGACAGTACGGTTCTTGCGTACGTCTGGAAGGCATCCTGCTCGTCTGCTCAAGTCACACTGATCCATTACCTTCGGCTTATAGCGGCAACGAGAGCCGCAGGCACATTTTACCAGTCGGTGGTGGTGTGCCGAGATGTCGATGTGGACCTTGAGCCTGAGGACCGACATGGTTCAAATGCTAATCATTTCTTCAGAACACACTAGTGCACATGTCCTGTGAATATTAACTTCCTGTGTCTAATCTATCAAGATGTTATGATTTTTGTGAACATGAGTGTAATTATGCCATATCTGAATTTATTTTGAGTGTGTGTGTGAGTGTATGTATGTGTGCATCTTTGCTGCATTTTAAACTAATGTACCTGCATAAAAGTGTTGAAAATATGGTTAAGTGTAAGAGAGGGCCATGCACCCTATCTTTGCCACTTGGAAGAAGACAAATAAATAAATAAATAAATAAATAAATAAATAAATAAATAAATAAATAAATAAATAAATAAATAAATAAATAAATAAATAAATAAATAAATAAATAAATAAATAATAGGTTTCATCTGACCTGGAGGATATGATAGCCGAGTAACATGGTCACGGGTTTCGCACCTAGGTGACCTCGGTTGGAAACCCAGCCAATCCATGTGGTATTTTTGAAATGAAAAGTATGTTCCTGTAGTAATAATAAAAATGACGTGTGGCTACTGAAGACGCCTGGTGCAGGTCTTTCGAGATGACGCCGTATAGACGACCTGTGAGGATGGGGCCCTGCCTATGGTTGGATTTAACTAATGAAAGTTAAAATCCTTGACTCAGACGGAAATCGAACCCAGGAACCCCTGGACCAAAGGCCAGCACGCTAAACATTTACCCACGGAGCCGGAGACGTTCCTGTGGTAAAACTGGAGAACCCGCGACTATGATCACGATATTAACAGTCTTTTATTGTCCGATGCCCTTCCTGATGGCAACCCCATGTGGAGGGACACTACTTTGATGTATTGTATGCAGATGAAGAGAAGTATATGAGGACGAACAATACGCGCAGTCCCCCAGCCGTACGAATTATCTATAAGTCTACGCAGTTTAAATCCCTGGTCCATCCGGGAATCGAGCCCTGTTTCCTCTGAACCGAAGGCCAGTATGCTGACCTTTCAGCCAAGGAGACGGATGAACACTTTCTTCAGTTCATTCCAGGTATTTCTGGCGGGTTGCAGGAGCCAGCCTCACTCATGTTGGTTCTGAAGGGCAACGTGAGATCGGACGCCCTTCCACATGTCACACCACTTTTCAGGTGATAATTCCAACCTGTAATCGGCTGGAATTCGAATCTCAGCTACCTGGGTGAAAAGTCAGAAGCTAAGCAACTACGGTCAACGACTTAAAATACTCAGATGCACCTACTTGCTTACTGTTTATCGCCCAGAAATTCATTCATTCAGTTAGGGTCGTTTGCTTTTGAAAATTTCCGAAATGTGTCAATATCCTAATTTCGAGAAGGTCGGAGCTTCTTGAAAATGAAAACAAGTAGACAGAATGAGTCAAACAAACCGAATATGTCAGAGACGACGCATAATGTAGAAAAGCTGAGGCGGCCGAACGCCTCGAGCTGTAACATAGGCCCTCTACCCACGGAGCTACTCATTAGGAACGTGACTGGTTTGTAATCGGGGTCACAAACTGATTAGTAACCGAATAGTGACTCGGTTCCACACACGAAGCTACTGTACGATGACGGATTCTTCCTAATTAGCCATTTGTAAAGTTTGGTGCGGACTCGCTAGATGGCTTCTTAACTTTGCTAGAATATCAACCACTGACAAGTGACGAAGAAGACATGATTGTGCTTCATTATTTCAAGTAAAATAATAGAAGAATGTATTGGATTCACCCATATCTTGAAAAGAACATCCACTGCAGATTATTCATAGCAGTAAAGGAGTTCGAACAAACGGATGCTAAATTAATTTTTTTATCGTATGACCAAACACAGTTATATGGACTTGGTGCAGCTTATCACGCCTGCCAATTGACAGCGAAACACAAATATGAGGGAACGTGTGAGTGCTGAGGAAAGAGTGCTAATAACTTTCAGGTAAGATAAGTGAACTTTATTTTTACAAAAAAATTAAAAGGTTAGAAAGTAATTCCATGCTTTTTCCGTAATGTCCTTCCTAGCGTAATCCTGCAACATACAATTGTACACTATGGGGTGTTTTTCAATTTCTCCCACTAATATGTTCGCTCGCCATCGTAAAAAGGCTCTTGATCACTGGGAACTAAGAAACTAAACTCGCTGGTGACTGGCTCCGCGAGTCACCTGGAACTGATTACAAACTAGTTACTAAGAGATTACTTAACTGGTAGCGCCGTGTGTGGCTTTCCATTGAAATACACAGGAAGTGACACTCAAGTAATCGGCCGGAAACTTCATTTACCAATCAATTACTAATGTCTAGCCTAAAGAGATTTATAAGTTCAGAAACGCCCCGAGTCGATGGAGATTGGAAGTGTGTGATTTCACAACATTCGTCAGAGAAGATTCCAGTGAATAAAATATAGGTCTATTAAACTTTAACTCTCCAACGCATTCACTAATTCCTAACACCCAATAGAAAATCCACTCCTCAGTCGTCCGTCCAGTGATAATGTGTGGGGCGGAATGACGGCCTGCGACAAACAGGCACGAACTTAACGGAGATGCCTATGCTTAGATGGATGCTGCGAATCACGTGACTAGGCTACATTAGGATCAGGAACACTCTTAGAGTTGCCCCGATTCCCGACAAATTGAGAGAAGCAAGACAGGTGGTATAATCGCATGGCTAGTGCTGGCGCAGAATCTTTTGCGGAGTTGGCAGTTACATTCTGTCCAGATGGACAAAAGGCCTCGTGGCCGACATAAAAAGGTGGATGAACTGCCTGAAGGAGGAGATACGAGCCCTAGGTGTCATACATCCGATGCCGAAGGCTGCGGAAAATGGAGGGCGAAACGCAAGATATTGGAAGAAGAAGAAACAACAAATTTTATAATCTGGATACACTTTTCTTAATGGCGTATGTCCTCCGGAGAGGCCTGATTCAGGTATTTCGAGGTGACGCCGTTAGGTGGCCTGCGCTTCTATGAAGATGGGGCACTATCTAAGATCAATTCCAATTTTGATGACGGCACATACACCCAGCCCTCGAGAAAGAGGAATTTACCAATGGTGGTTAAAATCCCCAACCAGGCGGGAATCGAACCTGGAATCTTTTGTATCAAAGGAAAGCATACTAACCAATTAGCCACGGAGCCTTTGTAGATACACTAAAGCAAATATTTAACATACAGTATATTTTCTCATAAGGTCTTCGTACTTTGTCAAGGGCATTAACAGTTATCGTGCCTGTTGTAATTTGGCTACCACTTGGTTATTATTATTGAATATTCATTCCCTTTAAAAAGTTCTTGCATGAGGGTTAAAAGACAAATATGTTCCAGCATGGCTATATACAGTTTTTAAGTGTGCTCGGTTTTGCACCAGTTTTTGCCGTAAGGCAGACCCCCAAAAAGTCTGATTAATTTCGTGTAAAAGATTTATTTTGATGTTTCCATCCTGAGCTCACCCATTATTGCTCGTCTGAAAATAAACCAACATCCTGAAAGAGTAGAATCTTTTAACATCTCAAAAAAAAGTTTCACCATATTAAGCTGTCTGGAAGTTGGAGAGAGATAGAAAAGAAGATATTGAGGGTAACTTATTTCACTATTTCTGTGAGAAATCCACTTGCTTTTTATGATGTCTTTTTATCTTTTTCTTGGAACAAAATTCATTTTCAAACCAGCCTGTGAAATCCCCCCCCCCCCGCACATTCAACCTCCCTTTGCCTCTCTTCTCATTCGTATTTTTCTGGTACTGACTGGCAGACGAGAGTCTGTAAGAATAGAACTTGCATTAGGAGGTCGAGTTTAGACGGTTTTGAAATGGAAAATGGAGTTTCCTGTACGAAGCTAGCGGGATGGGATTGAAAGAGGTGTGGGTGGGAGAGTACAGTAGTGTGAGAGAGTCGCTATTCTCGCTTCTGGATCGACAACCCGATAGAGAGACGAGCGAGGGAATGTGGGGGGAGGGGGAGGGGGAGGGGGAGGGGGGCAGCATGCAACAAACTTACTTCCCTCTCTTCTACACTCCTTAAGAACGTGCAAAAAGACGCCGCTTCGTGATAGGATTTTAAGATATTCCAAGGAGATGAAAGAATGAAAGATACCATTTACTCTTCCTGGTCTAACTCTTACAACGCCTAGTTGAATATATACAACGCGAATTAATTTTCTTTTAGCGTCAAAAGTAAAGTGCAAAGATTTATTGTTTCAAGTGGTAAATTGAAAGGTTTATCGTAAGGAGTACGCAGTATGGCCGCTTGTACAAGTACGAGAAAAAATCTGAACGAGGTTGTGTCAGTGTTAGGACAATAAGTTTTGGTGTAGAAAACGTACCAGGTGATGGGTGTTGTCGAAATTCAGTACCTATTTGGTTTGAAATGATTCCACCAAAGGGGCAATTGGTGTTCGACTCAGGCTCTAGTTGCGCGGAACTTCTCTCACGACTCCCGGCCGCCATAACATTGAGACGCCCCCAATAAAACTTTTGACTCTTAGCATTGCTGAGCCTGGACTCTTGAAATTCTCATAAGCTACTATATCCTCTCGAATGCGTTTTAGATAACTTTGAAGCCATTAATTGTCCCACCAGTCTTGACAAGTTGAAGAGAAATTTTTTTCGCACTTCTTCGCACCACGGTTTTCTGTTTTGTTCACTGCTTATCTTTACTTGTGGAAAACACTAAGACGAATCAAGTGAAACCTCACACGACGTGCTACCACGCCGGAATCCAGATCTAAACTAATTGTTAGCCGCACGGCATGACGACTTTGGTACCTCAGGATGGCGGTACTATAACATTACTCAGTGACGTCATACCAAGGTAACACTTTACTGTTGTTACTAAGTACATTAGTCCCTCTTCCTTACATTGAGGTATTGAACACTATCGGCTCACGTTTGATCTGTAAATTATTCCGATTTTTAAATTTTCGTGTTCTAGTAACGTTCAGCGGCCCAAATATGGTTCCGAAAGTACAAAGATATTTCACTTCAAAATAAACAATGTTCCGCAGATTTGCGTTGCAAAGTCTAGTTTTGATAACTTCATCCCAGAGTGCAGTTTACACGCCATGCATTTCAGAGAATCTTAGAGGTAAGCCAAAGAGTGATTTTTCAGGTAACTGATAGTTTAAAATCCAATGTTGTAGATATCAGTAATGCATTATTATTTTTTCCTGTTTAATCTATTTATCTAGGAATATGTAAACTGAATCACAATTACTGTATTTTGGCGTATCACCAAGTAGCATAAATCTTGATACTGTAGTTTTGTCAGAGTCGATCTCCATATGTTGCTAATTCTCCATGGATTCAGTATTTTTGGGTCTGTCTCTTGGCACAGGCAAGTACAAAATATAGCTTTCCCGATGGTCTCAGCCTCATTCATGGCTATGGCAGTATGGAAACTTCTGAGCGTTGCAGAGTAATGATGTACAGAACACGATCAGTTCGTCTGGATGTTATGAAAGGTGTTACCCATAGGGTCAGTCGTGTTGCAATAAGACTTCCTGGCCCAGTTAGGAAATCAACGACAAACTACATCACTCCTAGTCTTGCCTTGCATCTCTCATTACAGCGCCATCATCGGTGTATTGTAGTTTCCTCTACTTTATATACTTATTATCTCCCTTATCCTAGAACGGAGGTGCTCACGCTGAGTATTCCGTCCCGCGGGTGCCAAGCACTGTAAGTGGGCGGACTGGTAGGCGATCAGCGCAGCGTATGCTATTCAACCACAGTGACGTTGTATGTCACATGCCGTGAAGGTTGGGCGAAGTTCTCCCAGTTACTCCTGAACACTGCGGCGATACCCGAGTTTGAAATGGAGGCAGAAAATAATGACGAAGAACACTGACTTGTTGAATTTTTAACCAACATGAATGAACTTTATTTCATCATCATAATTATATGTTTTAATCTTCGTGCCATTTTATCATATCTTTTAGCTTTTGTATCATCATAACATCAATGTGTTTTAATTGTCTTGCCATTTTGTCAAATTTTAGCTGAAGATGTTCCATAATCGGAACGAAACATGTACTAGAGATTATATGGTTTATATTATGTAATTAATAAACCTATTATATAGAAATTGATAAGTATTGGAAGGTGGGAACCTACTCATAACTTAACCTTAGTTGTGCTGAGCCAATACGGAATAAATATGAGATTTATAAGCTGAAATCCTGCTTGCTCTGTAGGAATGTAGCTATTGATTTATTAATAAATTCTATGGTAGATCAGTCGCTCAAAGAGATTATACTTGACGCTAAAAAGTGCTTTTGGAAGGTAGTTTTCCACCATACTCTATGCGATCAAAAGTATCCGGACACCCCCCAAAACATACGTTTTTCATCTTAGGTGCATTGTGCTGCCACCTAATGCCAGGTACTCCATAGCAGCGATCTCAGTAGTCATTAGACATCGTGAGAGAGCAGAATGGGGCGCTCCGCAGAACTCACGGACTTCGAACGTGGTCAGGTGATTCGGTGTCACTTGTGTCACAAGTCTGTACGCGAGATTTCCACACTCCTAAACATCCCTAGGTCCACTGTTTCTGATGTGATAGTGAAGTAGAAACGTGAACGGACACGCACAGCACGAAAGCGTACAGGCCGACCTCGTCTGTTGTCTGACAGAGACCGCCGACAGTTGAAGAGGGTCGTCAAGTGTAATAGGCAGGCATCTATCCAGACTAACACACAGTAATTCCAAACTGTATCAGGATCCACTCCAAGACCTATGACAGTTCGGCGGGATGTGAGAAAACTTGGATTTCATGGTCGAGCGGCTGTCCATAGGCCACACACCACGCAGGTGAATACCAAACTACACCTCGCTTTGTGTAAGGAGCGTAAACATTGGACGATTAAACAGTGGAAAAACGTTGTGTGGAGTGACGAATCACGGTACACAATGTGGCGATCCGATGGCAGGGAGTGGTTATGGTGAATGCCCGGTGAACGTCACCTGCCAGCGTGTGTAGTGCCAACAGTAAACTTCGGAGGCGATGGTGTTATGGTGTGGTCATGCTTTTCATGGAGGGGGCTTGTACCTCTTGTTGTTTTTGAGTGGTACTATCACAGCACAGGTCTACATTGATGTGTTAAGCACCTTCTTGCTTCCCACTGTTGAAGAGCACTTCGGGGATAGCGATTGCATCTTTCAACACGATCGAGCACCTGTTCATAATGCACGGCCTGTGGCTGAGTGGTTACACGACAATTACATCCCTGTAATGGACTGGCCTGCACAGAGTCCCGACCTGAATCCTATAGAACACCTCTTTGGGATGTTTTGGAACGCCAACTTGGTGCCAGGCCTCACCGACCGACATCGCTACCTCTCCTTAGTGCAGCGCTGCGTGATGAATGGGCTGCCAATTCCCAAGCAACCATCCAGCACCTGATTGAACGTATGCCTACGAGAGTTGAAGCTGTCATCAAGGCTAAGGGTGGGCCAACACCACATTGAATTCCAGCATTACCGATGGAGGGCGCCGCGAACTTGTACGTCGTGTTCAGCCAGGTTTCCGGATACTTTTGATCACGGAGTGTAGTTGGATATTTGATTTCAGTATCGCTATTGTTTTTGTTTTCTTCATCAAAGGTGGTATGTTTCCGGTTTGCAGAATATTAGGGCAGAAGTTGGTTAACAATTTTATTGTGGCTGGTCCGCAATGAGCCAAATATTCAGGATAAATTCCATCAAATCCGACAGCTTTTCCAAGTTTCATACTTTTGATTGGGGCCTTAGTCTCCTCTTCTTTGAATGGGGTAAAGTATTCAGAAGACTGCGGCGCAGCTGTTTTCTTGATGTTCAACTTTAATTTGATATCCTTTTTGGTTCACTTGCCTTTTGTGTTTTTGGAAACTATTAGATGATTTTCAAAATCATTCATATTGATGGCTGTTATTGATCTTTTAGTTTCAGGGTTTGAAGAGTCCAGTTTCTTAATTATAGACCAGGTTTTTCTGCTAGAATTGGTGTAATCTAGGGATTCTACTGATACATGCCAGATCCTTCTTCGACTCTCATCCAAGGACTGGAGGAGACCAGCTGCATTGTCGGAATTAGGGTGTTCTTCACATTCTCTTACTAATTCCTCACTCTCTAAAATCCAGCCAGGGATCTACTCCTTACGATATCCTCTAGGGATGCATCGTGTATCTGCACCTTTTATAACCCCTACAAATCTGCTGTGTTGTCATATGTTGGTTTGATCCATCTTATATTGGAATCTGCTTTACTTTAGAAATTCTGTCCAGTTGGCTTTCTTGAAGTTCCACCTCGGTTTAGGATGTGATCGAACAACAGGTATAGACATCCCAACCTCCAAGAGAACGGACCTATGTTGACTATGTGGCAAACCGTTAAGCATTGTTCGTCGAACTTGATTGTGTGAATTATGGAGCTGATTTGTGAAACAAAGATCTGGGGTGTAGCCTCGAGACCAGCGAGCTGATTGAAAGGTAGGCAGGTCTTTAGCATCAAAAACTAGATTCAAAATTTCAGTTTCCATCCAGTCCACAAGAACATCACTATTAGTGTAGGGGGATTAGTCAAGTAGTATCTGGTGGCTTTTACACATTAACTATTGTCAAGATTTCAATGTTAACTGTAGTAGTAAAAATGTCACTTACCGGGCAAGTTGGCCGTGCGCTTAGGGGCGCACAGCTGTGAGCTTGCATCCGGGAGATAGTGGGTTCGAACCCCACTGTCAGCAGTCCTGAAAATGGTCTTCCGTGGTTTCCCATTTTCACAAAAGGCAAAAACTGGGGATGTACCTTAATTAAGGCCACGGCCGTTTCCTTCCCATTCCTAGGCCCCTCCTATCCCTTCGTCGCCATAAGACCTATCTGTGTCGGTGCGACGTAAAGCAAATAGCAAAAAAAAAAAAGTCATTTTCAGAGTTTACGGATAGTAATTGGTAATTTGTTATATAATTCCTGACATAAGTTGCGAGGCCGTAATGATAGACGTTATCAATTTAAAGCCTGGCATTTTCTCCCTACTCTGTAACTGTAGTTCGCCTGCTGTGCGTGTTTCTTGAAGGACGATGACATCAGCTGCATATTTCAGTGCAATCCTGGAAAGATACTTTTCGCTCGACTAATCCCTTTGATATTCAATTGACAAATGCGCAGCGAAGGTCCAATTCTACGAACTTGAGGGACCTGCAAAGGACCACACATCTCCTTGTTCGCTCTTTGACCGAGAGGTCGTTTCCGACAGTTCGGTCTCATCTTATCACTTTTGCTTTCTTAGCACCACCCGGGGAACACGTGTAGGGCAGAGTGGTGGTTAAACGTACGGACGTGACGCAACGTAGA
This sequence comes from Anabrus simplex, assembly GCF_040414725.1. Lineage (NCBI taxonomy): Eukaryota > Metazoa > Arthropoda > Insecta > Orthoptera > Tettigoniidae > Anabrus > Anabrus simplex. The sequence continues at coordinate 290,989,201 of NC_090269.1, forward strand.
CCCCAATAATAATAATAATAATAATAATAATAATAATGATAATAATAATAATAATAATAATAATAATAATAATAATAATAATAATAATAATAAGAAGAAGAAGAAGAAGAAGAAGAAGAAGAATGTTCCAATGACTACTGTGCATTTTGGCACTGTAATATTATATTTTGCAAAAAATGCCTGAGAGTTGATGTTTGTGATCTAATAAGCTAATATTAGGCTCCTAATGGGCTCAAATTCGCCTGAGATCATGTCTAGGTTAAGTTTATCAGTCGTCCGAGGACTCCACTGCAAACGCTCCACATTATTTTAATTATCAACAGACAGTGCTACCTCAATTATATAAACTGCTTGACCCTAAGTCTGAAAATGTGCAGTATTTAAACAGTGGAATGGTAAAATTCGTACTGCCAGTTTTATGGTGTAGGAGTTACGTCTTTGGGTCTGATCCGAAGGTCGCGATTTCAATTCCAGCCTCGTCCGAATGTTCCTCTGGCTCCCGGATTAAATGTGTTTTCCATCTTCAACATCAAATTTCATCCCACGTTGAGCCTGATTATCATAGACACGCAGGTCGCCCACGGGAATCAACTTGAAAGTCACCAGGCCTCTCTGGAGGCCATACGCCATTTATTCACCGTTCTTAGTATCTCGAAAATTTCCCGCAACATTTTCTCGGATCTCATAATCTAGAAATCACTTTGGACTTTCAAGAAACATGTATAATCACGAGAACTACTTGTGACTGCTTTGGAAAAGAAGTTTACCTCAAGACGAAAAAAATATTGGCGTTTTCGCACGTATGCAGTTTTGCATCTGATCAGCAATTTCGAACTTCCAAAGCTCAGCACCCTCGAGGAGTTATGGAAATATACTATTTTACTAGGGATCTTGGGGAACCAAGTTTTACTTTTCTAAGATGCCTGGAAGTGTCTCATTACTCATGTCTGTTTATATTTTTATAGCTACCTTTTATAGATCGCTACAGTTAGACTTCTATTTATTAGTGTAGATTGCCAATGATATATGTACCTGGGAAGCTCTCCAATAGCATCATTGCAACACCCTATGCATTAAACTGTGTAAAAATTTGATTCAGCTTTGGAAAAAAAAAATAGTCGACAGATTTATGAGATTTTTCTGTCTTTCGTCTTCTTAAAACGTAGAACGAACCTTTCCTCTTTTTTTTTATCCACACATAAAGTTGAAGACTTTCGTTTTTCCATCAGCGAAGTTTGCCGTTTAGTTAGACTTATTTTTTCGAAGGGAAATTGCTTGCTGTTCTGCCAGGACGATCTCAGTTCTCTCCGTCTTCACTCCTACCTCCCCCCCCGCCCCACGCCCTTCGCCCTCCTTCCTACCCCTTTCTCTTCAAGCCCTTACACTCTTCAGCTGAGAAGATGTAAAGGATTTTGCCTCGGCTCCGAGCAGAAGCGGTAGGATATAATATGTACGCTTTCATATTATGTCTCTGGTTCAGCCCCTGCCAACTTAGCCGCTCCAATGAGCACAGAGACAATCAGTTTTAATATCAGTCGACCTGTCTCTCCTACGCTTATGTCATTCACAAAGTGATGTAATAATATGGCCACACAAATAGGAAATAATGACATTGCGAAGCCAATATTGTTATGATCATTATTATTTTCGCGTAAGCCCCGTTATTACATTACTGGAGATGGCTTATCAGCTACGACGAACTTCAGAATTATAACGGTAATATCAGATTATTTAGAAACAACAGAACTAATGGATCGAGTTTCCCATTCTAGGTTGTAATTTGTTATTACAAACAATACGTATTTTAACTATATTTGAGAACTCGTTGAACAAAAGGTCAGAGGTATAATGTTGCATGACAGTGTATACTGTCATGTTTTATTTTATCCATAATCTGATTTATAAATTGAGAAGATCACTGCCTAAAGGCGCCTTTGTAAGGAGATTAACTTTGTTAAAGTAATGAAGAATGTTCGGTTAATCGTAAAACTATAAATGAAACCAGAATTGTGTTGAAAATGGCCATTATCCCCAAGGCTGAAATAAAGACGATCCTTGATTAGTGAAAAATATATGTAGGATTTGTAGTTTCATATTGATGGCAAACACGTCAAAACACTTACGGCATCGGAGTCTATCTTCTCGGTGTTTTATTCCCTGAATATTTTGTAAAATTTGCTTTTAATGAATAGTTTGTAATATTGCTGAATTCTTCAATGAACTATGATTGTAGATTGAGGAATTTCCAACAGCTAACGTTGTACATTTCATCACTTTACTCGCGCCTGTACTTGTCAGAAGTCCATACAATCAGCTGAGAAAAGAACTGGTCTTTAAACCAATACTGACATCGATGCTCCAACCCAAATGTGAATGATAAAAAGGTAAATCAGAGTTCAGAATCACAGTCAATCTTTGCCAAATGGACCGCAATAATAAAAAAATCTTCAGTTTGAGTTTATTATCCTATATTAACAACTAATTTGAAAAAATGATGTTCAGGAAAGCAGTTCCTATTTCCACCTACCAGTAGGAACTGATTCCACTTACAATGCGATATGAGGGCAGAGATTCGTATGTGCTGGAGTCAAGGAGGGAGACTATTAAAGTATCAGTGAAGAAACTAAGAAAAATGTTATATTACTGTAGTAAAGCATTTTTCTTGTAATTCAAATTTCTTCCCTTCAAGAGTGTTAACAGTAAAAATATGAACATAACAATTAATTATTTAGACTTTTAAAACCTTTGATGAATTATTTGCAAGACAAAGTAGACAAAAGGAAATGAAACATACGTAGTTCTAAAGAAGACCGTACATGTGTATTCATCTTGGATATTCGACACTGATTGCAGTACTCATTCGATGATTCCACGTTAGAACATTTCATGACATCTTTATCCACTCTGATAACCCTCAGCTGCGTGAACAAGAAAACGTGCAAGATAGCTAATATACATAAAAAAAGCAAGGTCTACGTTACAAAGGTACATCTGCAAATAATCTACATAAAAAAGCCCTTTTCTCCAAATGAGATGTTTATGATCTCAAATGTCAAAAAGCAAACTGCAACGCCACGTATAAAGACCAAACAAAGCGTAATTTTCACACCAGATGAAAAACACAAAAGTAATGTCAGATACAATGGGCATTCAGTTTTCGGAGAAGGCGTACATGGATGTTCCCATCATTTCACAGACATTAACAGAGGTATTAAAACTTTACTCATCGAAAACAAAGGCAAATTATTAAGCATAAAGGGGGCAAAAGAAATACACATAGAATACTCCAACCAAACCAACCTGAATGATTAAACCCACCTGAAAAATTCCCCCCCTCTTCAAGCTACTAAATTCATTAATATTTTAGTAAAACTCCATTTCAAAATATTTTTCCTTATCTCTTAATTAATCCCACAGGAGGTTACTCTGACGCAAAGTACGTGTGAAATGTAGGTTACGTTAGACCTATCTGTACGAAAATAATTTGAATATAGGCAACGGCTCGCCACTCAGGACGCTTTTCTAGTGTAATGTCTTACCACGGAAGTCGTAAAAATTTCTATTTAATCCATTGCTTCACATTTGCAAAAATCAGTATCATGCATCCATTTTCCAACACACTTAAAGCCAAAGAGACTATAGCCACGTAGTACTTCTCACTCTCCGTTGTACAGAGTTGTTCACCGCTCTGCCTTCCACTACCTCCCCTACAGACATGTTGGTATTAGCAAGCCATGATTGAGGCCAGTGCACATGAAATCAGCCCATGCTCGGGCACCAACCCAGAGCTGATTTAAAGTTAGGCTTAGAAAATGTTCTGAAATATACTGAAGTGTAAATAACGGACTTCAACGTTCATATAATCTGTCATTCTTGTTCACAATATCCACAGTATCACCTGTTCATAATCATTGGTAAGTTTAGGAGCTAAGTCATCTCTGTACAGGCCATGAAGGCCCTTGGACGAGGGGAAGGTTAAGACTCGATCGCAGAACGGCCGTCACACGATATCGATGACTATTATGTCGGCGATCATCAATTCTTCGACCTTGGAATTCAGAAAGTAATTCTTTTCTGGACGGATGGACATATCTGGAGATTTCATTACCGTGTATTACGATGAACCATCATTTTTTGCGAACCATCGTCACGGGATATGGTGCTACCAGTTCAATCTGGAATCCAAGTCGCAATCGAAGGAATGGTGTTCAGCGACTTCCCTGTGACTAAGAGTCACCTGCAAAAATCCGAAGTTTAAACACTGTTTATTGCCGACGTGGCAGCCATACAAGATAGTGTGACAGCCGCTCTGCGATCGATTCGCAAAGAGGCCTTCACTGACAGTTTCCAGGAGCTGTGTGAACATTGTCAAACGTGTGTTGTAGCGGATGGTGATTATTTGGAGGGACTATAAAACAAGTTTGTTTGTATCTTCTGTTTTGCTTCTTTTCTGATGGCATTCACCGAACGTTTTAGACACTCCACGTATGTCTGTTCTGATCATTTAGTGAACTCTGACGAAGGCAACTTTCGGAAATATAACTCCTAACCGCATAAATCATTTACCTATTCAGAACTGGATATGTTTCACACTACCAGCAAGTACATTTTCTGTCGTTCTTCTGTGGGCCAGTTTGTCCATTGGCAGCTAGATGCCATGGCTCTTTCAACCAAAACAGCAATAGTACGTTTCCCGACCTCCAAATGAGATCCATCTCATGTGAGACAGGTCGGTGAACACGTGCCGCGTAGCTGTAAGCTTGTACTCGGGAGATGATGGGCCTGAACCCCTACCATCGGCGGCCCTAAAGGTGGATTTATGTGGCTTCCTACCTTCATGCCAGTTAAATGCTGAGGCTGAATTTGCCAGATGTCAATTGGGAAGGAAATGCGAACGACAGGAAGCATGACCAACAAATGGCAAATAAGTTAATATGGGAAGGACAGCTGATTCAGAAAGTGATGGAACCAACCAGAGGGAAAAATATCCTGGATGTCGTGCTGATAAAACCAAATGAGCTCTATAGGGAAACTGAAGTAATAGATGGTATTAGTGATCATGAAGCTGTTTTTGTGGTAGTTAAAAATAAATGTGATAGAAAGGAAGGTCTTAAAAGTAGGACTGTTAGGCAGTACCATATGGCTGATAAAGCAGGCATGAGGCTGTTTCTAAAAAGTAACTATGATCGGTGGAAAACGGTAAATAAAAATGTAAACAGACTCTGGGATGGGTTTAAAGAAATTGTTGAGGAATGCGAAAACAGATTTGTACCATTAAGAGTGGTAAGGAATGGTAAAGACCCAGCTTATTATAATAGAGAAATAAAGAGACTAAGAAGGAGGTGCAGACTGGAAAGAAATAGAGTTAGAAATGGCTGTGGAAGCAAGGAGAAATTGAAGGAACTTACTAGAAAATTGAATCTAGCAAAGAAGGCAGCTAAGGATAACATGATGGCAAGCATAATTGGCAGTCATACGAATTTAAGTGAAAAATGGAAGGGTATGTATAGGTATTTTAAGGCAGAAACAGGTTCCAAGAAGGACATTCCAGGAATAATTAATGAACAAGGGGAGTGTGTATGTGAGGATCTTCAAAAGGCAGAAGTATTCAGTCAGCAGTATGTAAAAATTTTTGGTTACAAGGATAATGGCGAGATAGAGGAGGAGACTAAGGCCAAAGAAGTAATAAAATTTACATATGATAACAATGACATTTACAATAAGATACAAAAGTTGAAAACTAGAAAAGCGGCTGGAATTGATCAGATTTCTGGGGATATACTAAAGACAATGGGTTGGGATATAGTACCATATCTGAAGTACTTATTTGATTATTGTTTGGTCGGAGGAGCTATACCAGATGAATGGAGAGTTGCTATAGTAGCCCCTGTGTATAAAGGCAAGGGTGATAGACATAAAGCTGAAAATTACAGGCCAGTAAGTTTGACATGCATTGTATGTAAGCTTTCGGAAGGCATTCTTTCTGATTATATTAGACATGTTTGTGAAATTAATAACTGGTTCGATAGAAGGCAATTCGGTTTTAGGAAAGGTTATTCCACTGAAGCTCAACTTGTAGGATTCCAGCAAGATATAGCAGATATCTTGGATTCTGGAGGTCAAATGGACTGTATCGCGATTGACCTGTCTAAAGCATTTCATAGGGTGGATGACGGGAGACTACTGGCAAAAATTAGTGCAATTGGACTAGACAAAAGAGTGACTGAATGATTTGCTATATTTCCAGAAAATAGATCTCAGAGAATTAGAGTAGGTGAAGCTTTATCTGGCCCTGTAATAATTAAGAGGGGAATTACTCAAGGCAGTATTATCGGACCTTTATGTTTTCTTATATATATAAATGATATGAGTAAAGGAGTGGAATCGGAGGGAAGGCTTTTTGCGGATGATGTTATTCTCTATAGAGTGATAAATAAGTTACAAGATTGTGAGCAACTGCAACGTGACCTCGAAAATGTTGTGAGATGGACAGCAGGCAATGGTATGTTGATAAACCGGGTTAAAAGTCAGGTTGTGAGTTTCACAAATAGGAAAAGTCCTCTCTGTTTTAATTACTGCGTTGATGGGGTGAAAGTTCCTTTTGGAGATCATTGTAAGTATCTAGGTGTAAATATATGGAAAGATCTTCATTGGGGTAATCACATAAATGGGATTGTAAATAAAGGGTACAGATCTCTGCACATGGTTATGAGGGTGTTTAGGGGTTGTAGTAAGGATGTAAAGGAGAGTGCATATAAGTCTCTGGTAAGACCCCAACTAGAGTATGGTTCCAGTGTATGGGACCCTCACCAGGATTACCTGATTCAAGAACTGGAAAAAATCCAAAGAAAAGCAGCTCGATTTGTTCTGGGTGATTTCCGACAAAAGAGTAGCGTTACAAAAATGTTGCATTGTTTGGGCTGGGAAGAACTGGGAGAAAGAAAAAGAGCTGCTCGACTAAGTGGTATGTTCCGAGCTGTCAGCGGAGAGATGGCGTGGAATGACATTAGTAGACGAATAAGTTTGAATGGCGTTTATAAAAGTAGGAAAGATCACAATATGAAGATAAAGTTGGAATTCAAGAGGACAAAATTGGGCAAATATTCATTTATAGGAAGGGGAGTTAGGGATTAGAATAACTTACCAAGGGAGATGTTCAACAAATTTCCAATTTCTTTGAAATCATTTAGGAAAAGGCTAGGAAAGCAACAGATAGGGAATCTGCCACCTGGGCGACTGCCCTAAATGCAGATCAGTATTGATTAATTGATTAAGGCCAAGGCCACTTCCTTCCCATCCTAGCCCTTTCCTATTCCATCGACGCTGACATCAACATTCCAGAAGACATGTTGAACAATAAAACACTGTGCTTTACCACATACAGAAATAGGCAACTCAAAAGAAGTAGAAACGTTTCCCCATCATATGAAAATTTAAAGGTTGGATTTTGCAAAGATGGTCGACTCTAAAGTCCAAGGGAGAACGCTATTTCAGAATGTCAGTTGGGGATATCATCATCATCTTCATCATCTTATTATTATTTTTCCTGTACTTCTTGTTCTGTGAATCTGTCTTCAGAAAGGTATCAACTGGACATCCTCCATGATTCTCTGTCCTGAGCGTCTTGTTTCAGTCGTTCATACCTTCTACCTTGCTTGGCAGTTGTTGACATTCCAAACCTTCTTCTTCCTTTTCCTCTTCCTCTCCTTCCATTCATTTTTCTTTACATCACCCAACCAGGACATTTTCCTCTTTCATATTGTTTTCATCAGGAATATACATTTTATTATGTTATAATAAAGGACAATTATTGTTCTGCTCGCTTGACGAAATATTTGAATTTAATTCTCAAGCAGACTATGTCAAATTTTAAGAGACTAAGAGTTCTAATGTTTATTTATTTTAGATTTTAAGTGTGTTGTACTTTTCTTGCTAATATATGTTCACTCTTTTCTCCCAAATACTTTAAAGTCTAAAATCTCAGGAAAAGAGGAATAACAGACAAATGGAAGAAAGGAGGTTGTTGTTCGTTCTCTCATTTTTATTCCTTAGATGAGAAAGATTGGTCCCGTAATTGCAGGTGTTTGGAGATGCTGTGAGAGTGTTTCACCTCCTCTTCTCGGCGTGAGACCACTACGCGCCACTCCGCGAGTAATGGGAACTGTCCCGGCTGCGCGCCTGATCAATCTCCAGCCTTTGTGAAGCTCAGCGGACGGCGGAGAAAATAATGATTGCATGTACTGCTGCCTGAAGGAAGACAGGCGACGCTCTCAAAAGAGCACACGTACAGTCGCGTCCAGTCCACAGTGACATAAAACACGGATGGTCTTAACCTTTCCACCTGTAATACTGAACATCTTAAATTAATTGCTTTTGTTCAAATATTTGTTTCCCGTCACTCTGATACAGACAGGTATTATGACGACGATGGAATAGGAAAGGCCTTGGAATGGGATGGAAGTGACTGTGGCCTTAATTAAGGCATTTTCCTGGTGTGAAAGTGGGAAACCATGGAAACCATCTTCAGTGCTGCCGAGCTGGGTTTGAGCTCACTATCTCCCAAATGCAAGCTCACATCTACGAGACCCAGACGACATAGCCGCTTACTCGGTAATTTGTACTCTAACATAAAAAAACATAATCTTCTTTTTCTTAATTGTTTACCCTCCAGGATCGGGTTTTCCCTCGGACTCAGCGAGGGATCTCACCTATACCGACTCAAGGGCTATGTCCTGGAGATTCAAACTCTGGGTCGGAGGATACAACTGAGGAGGATGACCAGTAATTCGCCCAGGCGGCCTCACCTGCTATGCTGAGCAGGGGCCTTGCGGGGGGATGAGAAGATTGGAAGGGATAGACAAGGAAGAGGGAAGGAAGCGGTCGTGGCCTTAAGCTAGGTACCATCCCGGCATTTACCACCTGTACTCATTTGACCTCCCGAGGCTGAGTGGACCTCGTTCCAGCCCTCGTACCACTTTACAAATTTCGTGACAGAGCCGGGAATCGAATCCTGGCTTTCGGGGGTGGCAGCTAATCACACTAACCACTACACCACAGCTGCGGACGAAAAAATATATTATGGTGGAAATTGTTGTTTTGAGTCATCAGTCCATAGACTGGTTGGATGCAGAGCTATACATGCCACCTTATCCTGTGCTAACCTTTTTATTTCTGCGTAACTGTTGCATCGAAAATCTGCTCTAATCTGCTTGTCATATTCATACCTTGGTATACCCCTACCGTTCTTAGCACCTACACTTCACTCAAAAACCAATTGAACAAGTCCTGGGTGTCCTAAGATGTGTCCTATGATTCTATCTCTTCTTCTCGTCAAATTTAGCCAAATCGATCTCCTCTCACCAATTGATTCAGTATCAATTCGTGATTCGATCTATCCATCTCACTTTCGGCATTTTTCTGTAATACCACATTTCAAAAGCTTCTATTCTCTTTCCTTCTGAAGTAGTTATACAATGCTACGCTCCAGACGAAAGTCTTCAAAAACATATTTCTAATTCCTATATAAAAATTCGAGGTGAGCAAATTTGTTTTCTTAAGAAGGGCCTTCCTTGCTTGTGCTAGTCTGCATTTTATGTCCTCCTTACTTCTATCATTCTTAGTTATTGGGAATTATATTGTATTATGGTGGGAATTATTACACTTTATTTCCGAACTCAGGTTACATTTGGCCCTGAACTCATGACCTTATTCGAATACGTTGCATATCTGATTCAAGTTAAAGCTTGAGAAAATTCACATTTAATTTAATTTTTAATGACACACATTTTACTTCCTTGGAATTGTTCTAATACAAATCAGATTTGAATTTGCAACTGCTGGTTGGATCCTATCCATGCAACATTGATCTACATGCTTTGGGAGTTGAAATAAATTACATGATTTCACAAAATACAGGTTCCTCAGTAAATGTATCACGTTATGAACAAAATCCACACAAATGGCCCAAACATTATTTGGATTTCTAACTAATTAAAGATACGGCTCGCGATCGATCTCAATATATTCTCATCTTGAGGAAATACGAGGCATGTTTTTTAAGTGAGTACTGTTTTGATATTCCGCCAATGCAGCGCTGCGGTCGGCATTCCGTGGATGCGCGCTGTGTGCCTGCATCTATTGGCAAGGTTGAGATGCCATTACGGCAACAGTCTCCCTTGTTTACGTTTGTTGGCAAGCATTTGAAATGGACTCGACGATCGAGAGTCCTGCCGACTGTGAAGTCCGGTCTGTTATTCGTTTTCTGAGTGCAAAAGGTTTGAATGCTATCGTTATTCATCGTGAGATCTGTGCAGTTTAAGGACTAAACATTATGAGTGATGGAATGGTTAGGAAAAGGGTTCGAGCCAGGGTGTGAAATCAGAAAGAAATGGTGGGGTGGGGGTGAGGGGGAGAAGAAACATAGGGCTTAATTACTAGTGTTTAATTCAGGCATTATCCTTCGAGATCCTTCATTTTAGATCTTTCTTTTTGGGCCGATGACCTTCGATGTTAGGCCCCTTAAAACAACAAGCATCATCATCAGCATCAGATCTTTCTTTTTGCTATTTGTTTTATGTCGCACCGACACAGATAGGTCTTCGGCGACGATGGGATAGGAAAGGCCTAGGAAGTGGAAGGAAGCGGCCGTGGCCTTAAGGTACAGCCCCGGCATTTGCCTGGTGTGAAAATGGGAAACCACGCAAAAACCATCTTCAGGGCTGCCGTCAGTGGGGCTCGAATCTACTATCTCCCGATTACTTTAGATCTTTCTGTTTGAATTTTGTTATTATAACAAAACATTACAAAGTTATTCCAATCAGCTGAGAAATTTATGAGCGACTGTCGCTTTCTTAAGAAAGGCCAGACAATGCGCGGTTTGTCCTGATTTATTGCTTTATTAGTGGAAAGTTCCTCAACAGGGTTGAACAAATTTGTCAGTTTGTACACTGCATAAGTGAATATTGTCCTATTGACTACCTATCGGAAACACGCCCTCTTCAAGAAGTACAAGAGTACTGTAAGCTCGAGCTACTTCGAGCAATGACAAAGGAGGAGAACTTAAGTAAGTTATATTTTTGCCCGAGTTTCAGATGGACTTGCCAGAGTGAAACATGCAGGTCTGGATTGTCACTGTTACGTTGTTTTATTGCTCAAAGACTGGCAGTAATTCGAATTATTGCTGATGTTTTTATGAAAATATGCACAGTAAAAATCATTCATTTCAGTAATAAATTATATGTGTTCTATATTTTCCTCATTATTTTATAATGAAAGAACTCCCCCCGGACAATTTTAGTTGGGGGGGGGGGCTTTGAGATAAAATCGTCGGTGGGGGAAAATCCTTCCCTTCCCCCCCCCCCCCCCCCCCCTGCGACTTCGCACCCTGGTTCGAGCATTTAAAGTTGACCGCAAAGAGGTGCATGTTGAAGAACGGAGTGGGCGACCTTCAGTCATTAGTGATTTGGTGCAGGCAGTTGACCGAGTAGTGAGAGAAAACAGACGCTTTACGATTACGTCGTTATCTGACGCGTTTCCTCAAGTTTCTCGAAGTGTTCTTGATGAAATTGTGTGTGAACGATAAAGTTACCGAAATGTGTGCTCACGTGCTCGTACAACAATCACAAGTTTTACCCAAAGGAATGTAAATGAGCAGGGGGGGATTCAACCCACATCGTCTCAATACGACTGGTTTACCAATTATGCGATAACACATTTATTCACTTTCATCAGGAGAGGAAATAATTTAAAGGTGCAGCACATTTCTCACATGAAAATCGAGATACTGTCCATAATATCAAAAAATTCCACTGAAACTCGACTTAGAATGGTGAAACATTGATAAGTATTTATTTATTGTCACTTGTAGTGTTAATCTAGTAGTAAGCTACAACTATTAGATTGTAAGCCGTAGAGTTAAGCACTGGAAATACTAAAGTTGTGTGTGAATTTGTATATGATGATGCTGGATTTAGAATGTTAATCTAGTAGTATTTCATGTAATATTTCCTTTCCATGGAATCGCTTGTTGCCCTCTTGTTGTTGTTGTTGTTTAATTATGTTTTTACTTTATTCTCACACTACTGTGAGTGGTCATTGCCAATTGCGATGTATTTGTTAATAACAATAAACCGAGCTCAATGGCTGAAGTCGCTTAAGTGCGGCCAGTATCCAGTATTCGGGAGATAGTAGGTTCGAACCCCACTCTCGGCAGCCCTGAAAATGGTTTTTCGTGGTTTCCCATTTTCACACCAGGAAAATGCTGGGGCTGTACCTTAATTAAGGCCACGGCCGCTTCTTTCCCGCTCCTAATCCTTTCCTGTCCCACCGTCGCCATAAGACGTATTTGTGTCGGTGAGACTTAAAGCAACTAGCAAAAAAAAGAAGAAATGTTAATTGGATAGACTGCTAGAGTTGCAGCTATAAAAGTGTATTCAACGAACAAGTACTCATACGAAATATCTGTGTTGACTGCATACTCTTACACCAACTAGAACTTGAGCTAACAAGTGTTGTTCTATTCTACGCAACATTAAACGTAATATGAGCTTCTACCTGCTCACGCAGAGGACCCTGCAATAACCCGAGGCCCACGTAACAAGCCAGCAATTTGTCTAGCGCCCAGTGTGGTCACTCGTTCGAGACTTTTCACGGCGTGATCCGTAACCAGGGACCTGTAATAACCCGCTCAGCTCCATGAATGTTCACTGCTCCCAAAGTAACATTAATAAAACACTACGCACATGAACAATTTAGCTAGAAGATCATACAAAATATATATATAAATAAGAAATGTAAATCGGCTGTGGAATGTCCGATGACTGAATTTTATTTCATGTGATATCGGATCGCTTGATAACCGTCTCAGTTCACTTAATCACTGAGTGAAAACACAAATTGTTCAGTGGAATATCGGCGCATTAAAATGCTGTACACAGTTTCTCACAAAACAAAGAAAATGTTGAAGATTCACCCAGTAGTGTCTGGTGTAAGCCACGGTTTCTTTTATCTTCAAGTCGCTGCACACCACGTTTATGTTTTTCTCGCGACACAAGTTGTTCAAGTGTAAACATCTTTTCTGCTGAAACTCGCACATCACACACTTTGCAAAATAATATTTTCCCTACAGTGGAAAAAAATATTTTCTCCATATTGTGTAACAAATTGTTTTAATTTAACAATTGCACTTCCTTTAACTTTGGGCATCTTACAGTACTTGTCAATAAAGAACTCACTCGACTCTCAGCGCGCGGGAGACTGACTTCTTTCTTATCTAGCTGAAGGTAAGGAGCAATGCCCAGCTTGGGCGAGTCCGTTATGCATCTTACATATAGGAGAGGCAGGTACTGCTTATAGTATGTTTTCTTGGAAGTGTAACTGAGTTGAAAATACTCTTTCCTTGAAAACTTGTGGCAGCAGGTTATGTTGCAAGTCTACTTTCTTTCCTGAGCAAGTATATGTCTAAGTTTTAAACATAACAGACAAGTATTGTAAACATTAAATATCCAAATACAACAAAATATAACACTTACCAGCAAAAATTAAAAATGCCAAAAATGATCTAAAATTGCTCCAAAAAACGACATATCTCTTGCAAAGGCAAAAAATGCCCTGACTAATTGCCCTTACATACAGTATTTAATCAGTCAATTCATGAAACGCAGGTATATATACTCGAACTATCTTTCGGCCTTAATACAAAAAAGATGCAAAATCATCTAATACCGTCCAGCTCCATGGCTAAGTGGTTAGCGTTCTGGCCTTTGATCAAAGGGGTCCCGGTTTCGATTCCCGGTAGGGTCGGGAGTTTTAACCGTCATTGGTGAATTTCGCAGGCGCGGGAGCTGGGTGTATGCGTTGTGTTCATCATCATTTCATCCTTATCACGACGTTCAGGTCGTCTACGGGAGTAAAAACCAAAAGACCTGAACCTGGCAAGCCGAACATGTCCTCGGACACTCCCCAGTACTAAAAGCATACGCCATTACATTTTTGTTCCAACCTGTCCCATCCTTCGACAACATTCCTACGGACGCCCACCAGTGTACGTGCAGTTCAAATGGTCCCATGCGTTCTCAATGGGATTGAGATCCGAGGAACATCCATGTCACTCCATCCGAGTGATCCCAATCACCTAGAAGTAGTCAGTTACCAGGCAACACGATGCACTCTGGCGTTGTCGTCCTATAGGCGAAATCTGTAACTTACGTGATGTTGGAAAGGAAGCTCAAATGTTTCGACGATTGTGCCTCTGCTCACAGGTGGCCTTCAACATTTATGAGTGGCGTCCGGCGTTCTTACATCATTCCGGTCCAAACCATGATTGACGCTCTCCTCTGATGGACCCACGGGGCAGTGTGAAGGAGGCGTTTGGTGTTTCCTGGCCGTCTCCATATAGTACACGACTCCGGTGATTATTAGAGGTGAGAATGATCCTACACTTCTCCGTGAAGAGGATACGTCGCCATTATTCAGGGTCCAATCTTCGTGCTCCCTCGCCCACCCCTGCCGGACAGCCGGACACCACGGTGCTTTGAGATGTGCAGCCACGGACGGTTACCGCGCAGATTCACGAAGACGTTTGCGGATTGTGTGATTGCCGTGCCGGTGGGCTCCAAAAAGTCGTTGTGCAGTTGCGTTGCATTGTCACCAGGTTTCCTGAGGGCCCGTATACGAAGGTATCGGTTCTGAGTGGCTGTTGCCTATGAGAAAAAAACTACAAGTGTTTCCCCAGAATTACGGGTACGGGTGACAGGGTGGTGGTGCAGAACGTTTTTTTTTATGTATCTTCTACTACGTTGAAAATATCGATATTTTTTCATACTTTTAAATTATATTGAGGAGTTAGTGAAACACTGCACTACGTTTTTCCATGGGTTTATTAATAACGGAGAGATCTACACCAATTTTATTTCTTAAAAAGTTATTTCTGGCACTACCAGACACTTCAGATATGCACCTATTTCACACAGGGCTATCGTAGATTACTTTTTGAATATTTCAACATGAGATTCTAGTGACATTATATGTCCTGGTTTAAGTATGACAATTACCTCCTCAACAGAGATTAGCGTACAGAAGGACATCCAGCCATAAATACATGCCATATAATTTCATGTCACCACATCCCCGAACACGTATCAAGTGCATCTCCGTACACTAATGTTATTTATTTATTTATTTATTTATTTATTTATTTATTTATTTATGTATTTATTTATTTATTTATTTATTTATTTATTTATTTATTTATTTATTTTATTTATTTATTTTTTATTTATTTATTCTTCGTTTAGACCTACAGTGGACCACGTGGTTGTTAACTCTGGTGAGTTTTCTTCTTCTTCTTAGCCCAGTATTCCTTCAATCTAGTGCTAAGGATGCCATTTCTTTCTTGAGTCCATTTCACTCCTACTCCTGGGCGCAGTGATTTAGCTGTTAGCAAGGGTAGACAAATATATCAGGAATTAAAATAAATGTTATGTGTCCGGATTTTTGTCTGAATGGTCAGCGTAGGGTTCAAATAGTTCCGCGTTCGATTTCCGGAGGCTGGGTGCTTGTGCTCTTCTTAATACATATCTTCATTTAAATACAATCATCTACATACAGCAATCACACCACAAACCACCACAGAAACATGCAATAGTTAATACATCCCTCAAAATTGCGTTGACATCAGTCATAAAACTGTACTTAATCCATACACTGCTCCTACCCCGGATAATCGACAAAGGGACAATAATAACAAAAAAAAGTAATTAAGATACCTTGGGTTCAATGATCTTTGCTGGGTTCTTGGCTGAATGGTCATCGTATTTACCTTTACCTGAGAGAGCACCCGATGCGATCCTTGGCCGAAACTGGGATTTTAGCTGCGTCTAGTTAATTTCTTTGATCCATGCACTAGAATGGAAACAGACCAAGAAAGAGAAAGAAGAAGAGAGCTACCTCTGAACTCAGCATGGACTAGACTTCACCAGTTTTTTGCTGGCACAGCTATAAATGACTACTACTATTACTACCAAATTGTTATCATTTTTCCCGTGAAGAGGGAGCTGGGCATCTTAGACGCGCCGTCTCTCAGGTCAGGAGATTCGTTGCGATGAAGGAGATGCTCGGAGAAGGTGAGGGGGTTGGTAGTCGTGACCTATACCAGGCATTCGCCTTAGTGTAGGAGAATGAAAAGCCACGTAAAACCATTCTCTATACGTCTCCCGAATACAGAGGCGTAGAGGCACTGTAGAACCGTGGCCAACCCTCCTCTGCTCAGTTGGTTGGACGGAATGCAGAGCTGTCGGACCACGGACCAGACGCGGCCACTTGTAGGCCGAAGCCTACTCCCATAAATGAGACTGACACTTGAGTGAAAGCAACATTTTATTTTGCCCTGTACCAAGCAATATAAAGCAATTCAAAACGTTGCAACAGGCGTTCTGAAACCATAGGGTAGAGAGCAATCGATGTTTTCAAGCTTTAAAATTACTGTTCATAATGTGGTGTTGAAATACTGCAAGGCAGCTCAAGTTCAACTAGTAAAACCCGTAAAACGAGTACTTGTATCAATGATTTGTTGTTTTCTATTCTCCAAGTAATGTTATGCCTTAAAGTGCTTGTTACTGGAAATGATGTTGTAATTGCCGCAAATGTTTATCTGTGTTTATGTAACGACCTACACGAATTATAAATACGCATAGCGATATGTCAGCTACTCTTGTAATGACATAAACGATACAGTGCAGACATAATAAAGAACGTTGCTGGTAT
This sequence comes from Anabrus simplex, assembly GCF_040414725.1. Taxonomy (NCBI): domain Eukaryota; kingdom Metazoa; phylum Arthropoda; class Insecta; order Orthoptera; family Tettigoniidae; genus Anabrus; species Anabrus simplex. The sequence goes on from NC_090269.1 coordinate 291,005,962, forward strand.
TTTTCCTCAGGTCTGTGTTCAGTAACCCCACCTAAGTAAACCTTCAAGGTAATTATAATAAGTTCTCTATTAACTCTTAATCTCCTATTCGGAAGCATTTTAAAGATTAATGAATCCATTAACTCCCATTTATGGATGAAGAATACGTAATCATCACATTAGTCTTTTTTCTTCTTCTTCTTCTTCTTCTTCTTCCTCTTCTAAGAACCAATATAATATCAGACGCTGGCAGTCCACATAGTAATTTCGTCTTTGTTGACTGCAGCCCGAAACAGTTCGGTGGACGAAGCTTGAAACCCGTTCGTCGAGATTCATGTATACCAACTATATTTGCCTGATGTACAGTATTATTTATTTATTTATTTATTTATTTATTTATTTATTTATTTATTTATTTATTTATTTATTTATTTATTTATTTATTTATTTATTTATTTATTTATTTATCCGTGACAAAGTTCGTGCTCGTGACCCTCTCTTACACTGAACTACGTAAATTTTGTGATAATACATATATAAACGTACTATTCTAAAATCAAAGATAACTAAGCTAAATAATAGATTTGGAGAGCAAATAATGAATGAAAGCAAAGCTCAGCAAATAAAATAGTGTTACAAATAAAACTCCATCTGTTTCATTACTCTAATTACTATAATTTATTTCAGGATGACCCAATAAATGTACACACACAGCTAATCAGCTATGAATGGCCACATTTACTAATTGCTGTCTACGTACAAGTCTCTCTTTCTTACGACACAGCAGGCGGTCCAGCCCGTTGCTATACCCGCGGACGCTTAATCCTTACTTTCACTTCCCCAAGTGCAGTCACCTCACACAGCATTTAGCCATGGAACCGGACAGGTTGGACCAAAGACGCCTAGATGAATTGGTGGACAGCATGCCTCGAGGTGTGTGGGTCAGTATCAATGCCAGAGGAGGTGAGACACGGTGTTGAGAGTTTTGGGTTAGTTGCAAGAGGGCAGCTTTCCAAAAGAAGAGCTTTATTTTTGGATCCTTTCGTTATTGTGTTTGCAGTATATTATGATTTCTTTGCAGAACAGCTTGTCGAGTATTGGGTACCTATCCTTAAAAGATTATACGGATTACTGTCTGGCAAAAAGCAGAGTAGTGCAAAATATATTTTGATGTGTATATCTCGGTGAAAAACATCATATATAGCAGACAGAGTAATCCATACGATAAAAGATTGTGAGAAACTGCAGAAAGACCTCGACAAAGTAGTGAGATGGACAGTAGGCAATGGTATGATGATAGATGAGGTTAAAAGTGAGGTTATGAGTTTCACTAATAGTCCCTCAGTTGTAATTACTCCGATGATGGGGTGAACATTCCTTGTGGGGATCACTTTAAGTACCTACGTATTAATGTAGGAAAACATCTTCATTGAGAATTGTAATGAGGGTATTTAGGGGTTTTAGTACGAGTGTAAAGGAGATGGTATATAAGTCTCTGGTAATACCCCAACTAGAGTATGGTTCCAGTGTATGGAACCCTCACCAGCATTACTTTATTCGAGATCTGGAAAAAATCCAAAGAAAAGCAGCTCGATTTGTTCTAGATGATTTCCGACAAAAGGCTAGGGTTACGAAAATGTTCCAAAGTTTCGGCTGGGAAGAAATGGGAAAAAGGAGACGAGCTGTTCGTCTAAGTGGTATGTTCCGTGCTGTCAGTGGAGAGATGGCGTGGAATAACATTAGTAGACGAGTAAGTTTGAGTTTTTTTAAGTGGTAGGAAAGATAACAGTCTGCCTCTGTTGTGTAGTGGTTAGCATGATTAGGTGCCACCCCCGGAGGCCCGGATTCGATTTCCGGCTCTGCCACGAAATTTGAAAAGGTGTACGAGGCCTGGAATGGGGTCCACTCAGCCTCGGGAGGTCAACTGAGTAGAGGTGAGTTCGATTCCCACCTCGGCCATCCTCGAAGTGCTTTCCCCACTTCTCCTCCAGGCAAATGCTGGGATGGTATCTAACTTAAAGCCACGGGTGCTTCCTTCTGTCTTCCTTGCCTGTCCCATCCAATCTTCCCATCCCCGCACAAGGCCCCTGTTCCGCATAGCAGGTGAAGCCGCCTGGGCGATGTATTATTCCTCCTCCCCAGTTGTATCCCCCTACCCAAAGTCTCACGTACCAGGACACTGCACTTGAGGTGGTAAAGGTGTGATCCCTTACTGAGTCCGAGGGAAAAACCGACCCTGGAGGGTAAACAGATTAAGAAAGATGAAAGAATGAAAGGAGAGGTCACAATATAAATGAAAATCATGTTGGAATTCAAGAGGACAAAACCAAACCCCATGGCACTAGAGCCCTTGAAGGGCCTTGACCGCTGCTCAGCCCGAAGGCCTGAAGATTACGAGGTGTCGTGTGGTCAGCACGACGAATCCTCTCGGCCGTTATTCTTGGCTTCCTGGACCGATTCAAGAGGACAGTTCGGGTCAAATGTTCGTTTATAGGAAGAGGAGTTATTTATTGGAATAAATAAAGAGAGTTGTTCAATAAGTTTCCAAATTCTTTGCAATTTTTTAAGTAAAGTCTAGGAAACAACAGATAGGGAATCTGCCACCTGGGCGACTGCTGTATCAATAGTGACTGATCTCCCCTAGAGAGTAAACGTGAGACTCCCCTAGAATATCGTCTGTGCATTGGGAAAATCACTGGATGGTTTACGGCGGTGTCACATCGTTGTGCTACCCAACCAGTGTCCTGGAGAGGTCTGATATTCCACTTGACCGCTGCTCAGCCCGAAGGCCTGCAGATTACGAGGGGCCGTGTGGTCACCACGACGCATCGTCTCGGCCGTTATTCTGGGCTTTCGAGACCGGGGCCGCCATCTCACCGTCAGATAGCTCCTCAATTCTAATCACGTACGCTGAGTGAACCTCGAACCAGCCCTCAGGTCGAGAGAAAAATTCCTGACCTGGACGGGAATCGAACCCGGGGCCTCTGGGCGAGAAGCAGGCACGCTACCCCTACACCACGGCGCCGGCAGTATAGCTACGTATACTGTATAGCTACCTTTAAATTGTCGGTATTTTGAAAAGTTAAATGTTGCAAGATGAAAGTAGGCCTCACTGTGGCTTTAACTTCTCAGATATACCCATAATAAGTTTCATACCAATTAGCACAGTAGGTTCATTTTGATTCAGAAAGAAACAGACGAGTACCATAACATTTTTAAGCTGTCAAACGTGTTTGCAGATAATATCATAAATGATGTATCTTCGGCCTTTGTTTTGAAGTAAAACACAGTTCATGTGACAAGTTTTTGTAATATATTTTCAGATAAAAGTCCATCTCCTGGACTGAATGTACTGACTTTCGATTCGGAGAGCTCTGGGTTTGCTTTCCGACCGGGTTGGGATTAGAACTGCGTATGGTTAATTCCTCTTGCTTGGAGACTGGACATTTGCGTTCGTATTAGTAGACTTATCTTTATTTACATACAACGCACCACACTACCTACCATCTAAAAAACACGCGATAATGAATATAGTCCTCCATATAGAGTTGGTGTCAGGAAGGCCGCAGTGATCATTGTACAGGGTCTTTATTTATGCTTGGAAGGGAGTTTATCGCTCGAACTTGGTCGCCGATGACATGTCGCTACTGGCCGCTGGCGCCCGCGGTTTCCGGCACTCTGCAGTTATTGAGAACCGAACTCGAGATAGTAGGGTGTTCAATGAAGCTACTGCGTACTGTATCTCGTATTGTATAGTGTTTTATTGTGATTGTGTATAGTGCTGTAATGTGAAATATTCGTTACGTGAACGTAACGTAAGGCCTTTATGATTGCCTTTGCTGGTTATCTAGGAACAAAACCTTTCGAAAAGCAGTGTGGTAGCAGGAATGGAATAGAATTGAAAGTTGAAATAAACAAGAATAGCACCGTAATACACTTTTATTTTCTTTGCTAGTTGCTTTACGTCGCACGGACATAGATAGGTCTTGATGGGACAGGAAGGGGCTAAGAGTGGGAAGGAAGCGGCCGTGGCCTTAATTCAGTTACAGCCCCAGCATTTGCCTGGTGTGAAAATGGGAAACCACGGAAAACCATCTTCAGGGCTGCCGACAGTGGGGTTCGAACCCACTATCTCTCGAATACTGGATACTGGCCGCACTTAAGCGACCGCAGCTATCGAGCTCGGTAGGGCCGGGTATGAAGTGAGATGAATCTTCGTAATGAGTTTTATGACGGGAATGGGAAACATTGTTACATTGTACTTGTTATTATGTTGACATTGAAAATTATGACTCTTAATCGATTGGATGATATGACGTCAAATCACAGGCGACGTTAGGACCAGCACATGTTATGCGGAGAAATATAATCACAGATGCTAATAATACCACCCAAGACCTGTTATTAATATCAGTGCAATGCGTGACGTGAACCAGAGCTACTTGACTTCAAAACCGCTTGGGGACACAAGATGTAGAAAACCAGTCTGGTCTTTTCTTTAGCTCTTCCGCGCATACACACGCGCTGGCAAAAACCAAGGATATTATAATAATTGAGAAAAATATGTTTCAGGGGTGGTATAAATGGCTATAAATTATAGCAGCCGTAATATTTGTTTTTCCCTTGCCCCGTCATTATAATGATCCTCTTGTGTGTGTGTGTGTGTGTGTGTGTGTGTGTGTGTGTGTGTGTGTGTGTGTGTGTGTGTGTGTGTGTGTGTGTGTGTGGAGTGGTCCGGCCAGCCAGACAGCTGAAGCTGAGCTAAGGCGCCGAAGCCACTTCACTCTGGGACAATGTACAGTACAGAATACGTGACTCCACAATTACCATCTTCTTCTCAAGTGTTTCATTTTTTGTTTTACGTCATTCATTTCATTTTTATACCCACTATACCTTACACAGTGGTTCCCAACATTTGAATGCAAGGACACTCTTTCTAGTTCACCATGAAATGATGACTCATAGTAAATTGCTGTGTTGGCAGCATTGTGAGCACTACGCGCGCCTTCATTAATCCTTAACAATGGACCTAGATTATCTGTAACACCCAATAACCACTTAAGGTTAATACTATTCTGGAGTATCAAACATGAACAAAAGCAGACAAAGCAAATTCTTATTTCTTTAAAAACCTCTCTTTAGCCTATCAGAAATCACTCTCATTCGTTTGTCAACAAATAAAGATTTTGTGCTTGTAAATTCTAATCACTGCAAATAGACGTGTTCAAATTGCAAACTTCGGAAGAAAGAGCTGACCTTTCTTTTACAATTCGAAAATGAATAACAAAGCCGTTAATCTCTTATTGCATTTACGCATAACTTATAATAATAATAATAATACCGGGCGAGTTGGCCGTGCGGTTAGGAGCGCGCAGCTGTGACCTTGCATCCGGGAGATAGTGGGTTCGAACCCCGCTGTCAGCAGCTCTGAAGATGGTTTTCCGTGTTTTCCCATTTTCACACCAGGCAAATGCTGGGGCTGTACCTTAATTAACGGCATGGCCGCTTCCTTCCGATTCGTAAGCCTTTCCTACCCCATCGTCGCCACAAGACCTATCTGTGTCGGTGCGACGTAAAGCAAATAGCAATAATAATAATAATAATAATAATAATAATAATAATAATAATAATAATAATAATAATAATAATAATAATAATAATGGGGTGGGGTGAAGGACCTGATTAAGCCAGGAAGGTATTTTAAGTGAGCAAATCCTGAGATCGATCAGTGAGGAAAAGGACTATTTTATTTTTCAGCCATGGCCACACAGACCATGGTTAAAGGTTAACAGCGGACTCTTCACATTGTTCATTGTTCACAGTTTGATTTGAGATTTTAAAATGGGTATCTGAAAAAAGGACACAAATCTACTATTTCGTCTATGTTTGCATTCATTTATGTTTTATATTTATTTTGAAACAAGGTTTTTACTCCTGGTGAAACACATAACTCTGAGGTCAGCCTGCACCAAAAATGAGTACCGGACAAAGATGGTCAGGCATAGAGCTACCTAGTCCCTCTCACTTAATGTTTAGGTTGCGATTAATGGAACCCTCTACCTTCCTCTCTTTCCAGGGCTTTCATTGCCTATACAGGGATACCTTTGTTTTGCTTTGCAAATTTTGGCGATACTCAACAGTGAGTCGTTTTTGCAAGGACAGCCATAGGTGATAGATATATCGTTAGTAGGTCTTTCTCTCAAGGACGGGCTTACTTTGGCGATATGATATCATCAGTTGATCCTATATCGGTTAAAAGGGAATGATTTCTATTTCAGTCCTAGGTAATACGTCTGAAAGAATACGGATATTAAAATGATATAAAAGTGATGTATGGACCTGTTAGATCATCTCACTTCAGTTCTTCACCTCTGAAGTCAGAGAATGTGGCAAACTGCTACTCCTCTGCAAGGACTTTCCTTTCCTCCTCATGAAATAAAACAACTCCCTCCCTCCGAAAATAGGGAGCAGTGTTAATATTGATGACCAGCAACAGACTGCGGCAGAGGTTCTAAAAGCACATAATTTTATTCCGTGGTATCTGCGAGCACGGGCGGGCGATAGCGTGTTCCAGCTCCATAACGCTGCTGTCACAGCCGCCTCGAGATGCTATCAGGCCCCGGTGCGGGATTCCACAAATCGCCAGAAGAGGGCCCCACACGGGCTGATTGCCGCAATTAGGCTGGTTCAATGACGGGAATCAGCATAACGAGACCAAGTACCGCACTTAGCAGACCGTCAACGAGTTCACATCTGCATACTTCTTCAAAAACTTGTTGGATCTGACAGAAAATCATGAACATAAAGATTTATTTGCAAGTTGCTTTACGTCGCACCGACACAGATAGGTCTTACGGCGACGATGGAGAGGAAAGGGCTAGGAGTGGGAAGGAAGCGTCCGTGGCCTTAATTATGGTACATCCCCAGCATTTGCCTGGTGTGAAAATGGGAAACCACGGAAAACCATCTTCAGGGCTGCCGACAGTGAGGTTCGAAACCACTATCTCCCGCACTACTGTATGGCTGCACTTAAGCGACTGGAGCTATCGAGCTCGGTCGAACATAAAGAAGGAAAGAGATCCGTACTTTGAAGGAAAACACAGTTCAATTCCATTAGAACAACTCAGTTTTCATGAATTAAAAATATGATCTGATTGGTTAACATTTAAGGATTTTCGGCGGTGACTTGTTGATATTGAGCTGTATTGGAGTCAGCGTTGCAAGTTTTGGCGTAGAATAAGTACAGCTTGATAAGTATTGTCGAAATGGAGTAACCGGTCTGTGTAGATTTTAAATCTTATTGCTGACAATTTATATTCTACAATATTTTCAGGACAAAACAGATCATACCAGGGTGACCACTGATCAGTACGCACATACATAAGTTCCAAATATTTATCCACCACTGAGGCAGTAGGGAGCCAGCTGAGATATCTTAAATTTTGGTTTATATTACAAATTGTGGCCTTCGTGACTCAGGCAGCGGCGTGCCGGTCTCGCATCGCTGGCAAGGTCTATATCCACAGGTCAGGACACGCACAAGTAGCCGCCATATTGGGATTAAGTCGGGACGTTCCCCACAGTATTTCCGTGTTCGATACAGGTGAATTTCGGATTTAAAAATTGATTTAAGAACAAAAAAGCTGTTAAAATTAGTTTTTGCCTTTGATTCATTGTAGTTAATAATTTTACCATAACCTGCGAATTGTGAAATAATGCTAATTTATATATGTTGTCATCGATAAGCACTCAGTTTTCATATATTTTGAGCAGTTGCAATTGCATTAAGAACTGACTATATGACAAAATTACCATCAATTTTTCATGAACAAAGTAATGTAATGATCAAAGATGTGTGAACGGTTTAAACTAAATAATTACATACAGGCTAAGGCCTCACACAACATTACACCTATTATATAAGAAATAGTAACAGGAATAAACGCGTATATTAGAGAACTGCCTTCGTAGTGTAACGGTTTGTGTAATTAAACTGCCGTCCTCGGGGTCCGGGTTCGATTCCCGGTACTGCGGGAAATTTAAGAACGGTATGTGGTCGAAATGGTACATGCAGCTCACATCTATTGCGGGTGTGCCTGAAAATAGAAAGAGCCGCACTGCCACGGGATGACGAAACAAGTTTCCTGTTATAATGTAATATATTTTATTACAATTCGCTTTACGTCGCACCGACACAGATAGGTGTTATGGCGACGATGGGAGAGGGAAGGAAATGACCGTGGCCGTAATTAAGGTACATCCCCAGCTTTTTCCTGGTGTGAAAAAGGGAATCCACGGAAAGCCATCCTCAGGGCTGCCGACAGTGTGATTCGAACCCACTATCTCCTGAACGCAATCTGATAATTACGTGACCCAAGACCCGCAGCCGCTTACTCGGGGATATACATTTAATATAATAATAATAATAATAATAATAATAATAATAATAATAATAATAATAATAATAATAATAATAATAATTGTTAATGGGGTTATCTGTGGAACGCAGAGGTGAAAGAAGGTGCGGGCTTGAATGGGTCTAACTACAATGTCAAGAACTGAATTAAAACTTTAACAAAGGTTATATTTCTTTCATTATAAAAAAAAATAAAAAAAACGCCAACGGCCGTAGCCGTGTTGAAACACCGGATCCCGTGAGATCTCCGAAGTTAAGCAACATTGGGCGTGGTCAGGAGTTGGATGGGTTGCCACGCGCTGTTGGTGGGGGTAAGGGAATGGAGGAGCGGAAAGGAACTGGCCACCCTACCGTACGTAAACTCCGGCTCAGGAACACCTCTGCGGAGGTTCGGACCTGCCTTCGGGCAGAATAACCCTTACCTATATAAAAAAAAAAACTTAACAAATTTCCACAAGGGAAAATAACAATCAGGTACAATGCCAATCTTGAAACCAGATTAGGAAAAATCCAAGATTCAGAACCTTAACACTTTGGGCTTTAATCCGCTAGTTTTACAATTTTACAAATGGAAGAAGAATTATTTAGTTAAGGGCAGAAATCCCCTAATTCAATAGCAGTTGCTCCCTAAATCATAATATCTAGCCTCCCAGAGGCACACTTTACAATTACAAAACCTGAAAAAGAGCCAACAGGCTCTCAGGTCTCCAAGCCTACTCAAGGCAACATCAACTTACAACTACTGGCCTCTCAAGGTACAATTTACAATTTGAAAATGATTTATACAGGGGTATTTAATACCCAACCTACGGGGCCTTCATGAAAAAGGAACAGGTTAAATAACTGGCCCAAACACAAACTGAATGCAGGTGAAATGCGCTCCAAGATAATGAAAACTTAGAAACCTACAGGGCTCTAGGCCGATGAAACAGGGGCTATTCCCAAGCTACTGAGGTGACTCGTATAGAAATTACTTTAACCCCTTACAGAAGAAAAAGTTACAAAACGTAGTCAACTCAATCCAAGATGAAGGGGAGCTCGAGAGCGTACTTCACTCTCTATCTCCTGTTTACAGTTATAGATTTTATGAAGTTTTTACATTAGCCTGAAGAAAGTTACATTTTAGAAAAGTTGTTACATACTTAAGAGTCGGACCTTTCCCTCGGGTTAAACTGCGGAGGTAGCAAGAAAGAATAAAGTTGGCCATTACCTTGTAGATGTTCTGGTTGCAGACGAAAGAGGCCGCCCGCCTCCTGCTTAACACACACACACTCAGAAAGATGACGATCAGTTGGCCAAGAAACGTGAAAATACGCAGTTTATAAACCCTCAGGGAAAGTTCAAGATCATTCAAGACTAAACTAGCCACACCCTCTCAATTTTATTGGTTTAGTTCAAAAGTAACACTCAAAATCGAACAAGAAGCCTGTGATAGGTGGAAAATTAATTACAGAAATTAGTGATTGGCTGGATTCAAAACTGGCGGAAAGAAAAAAGAAATACTGCCAACCCCAAAATAAATGAACATCAATCAGTTACTAAAACTTAGAAATACAAAACTTCTTTGAATTATAACTTTTTACACTTTGCACCAGGGTGCATGATCATAGTTTCTAGGTAATGTAATCTGTGGAGAAATGTCCAAACTTCTTGATGTATAGCTAACAAAACTAGGAGAAATTCAGTCAGTTTAAGAAACTTCTCAATAACAAAATTACTCAATATTTTTTGTGATGACATCTCTTGATTAAAGTTCCAAGTTGGTGTAGTTTCAGTTTCACTGTTTGACCAATAGGGGAATTCATTTAGGCGCTGATTTTGAATGCGCGGCGTTGAGGTGTACCTCCGGGTACAATAATAATAATAATAATAATAATAATAATAATAATAATAATAATAATAATAATAATAATAATAACTTTTAGTTTAAGCGACGAATCTATACAACAGCTGGAGGAAGGAGAAATGTACAAATACCTCGGTTTTCATCAGAGCACTCGTATGAAACATGCCGACATCAAGAGAAATGTCACGCAGCAATATATAACACGTCTCAACAAGGTACTATCATCAAAACTGACAGCTAAACATCTTACCAAAGCAGTCAATACGTACGCCGTATCACTGCTCACATACTCCTTTGGTATCATAAAATGGACCCAAACAGAACTTCAGAAGTTACAAACGAAAACAGCAGTTTCACTCACCCGGTACCATATGCACCATCCTAAATCTGCGACCGAACGTCTTACACTCACGAGATCAGAAGGTGGTAGGGGCTTCTTATCCATTGTCAATTTACACAGCAATCTGATATCAAGTCTAAGAGAATATTTCCACTCGAGAGCTGATACATCGTGTCTTCATCATGCTGTTTGCAGAGCTGATATAAACTATATATCAATCTGTCGTCGCCAGAAATGCCTGTTTCTACCCCACCTACAAAAGAGATGAATACAGCCATGTGGAAGCAAAAACCTCTTCACGGGAAATACCCCCATGAAATGGATCAGCCTCATATCCACAAACCTGCGTCGCACGCTTGGCTGACCTACTCCGGTCTTTTCCCAGAAACAGAAGGATTTGTTCTGGCCATCCAAGATCAAGTAATTGCTACACGGAACTAAAGTAGATTTATCATGAATGATCCAACAGTTGTCTCAGACAACTGCCGCCGCTGTTCCAGAACTACAGAGAGCATACAGCACGTCATCTCTGGCTGCCCACACTTGGCCAACACCGATTATAAGCACCGACATGATCAGGTAGCGAAAATCATTAACCTGAAACTTTCTGTAAAATGTGGATTTCTTCAGTCATCAACTGCATATTGGAAATATACACCTCCACCCATTCTCGAAAACTCTTCATACAAACTACTATAGGACCGTGAAGTCATAACCGATGTCACGCTCAGCAACAATAGGCCAGATATTATTCTAATCGATAAATCAAAAAGATCCGCATCCCGTATAGAAATTGCTTGTCCAAACACCTCCAATCTCCAAACAACAATAGCCACAAAGATATCAAAATACGCAGAACTGGCAATAGAAATACAACGCCTGTGGAAACTAGAATCAGTCACCACAGTTCCAATAGTAATATCATGTATCGGTGTTATTCCAAAATGCTTGCACAGTTCTCTGGCCACATTAAACCTGCATCATCACACATACGTAGAACTACAGAAAGCCACCCTCCTGAGCACTTGCCACATTGTGAGAAAGTTCCTAGGAACGACTTTTCCTCTGACTCACGCCAAACAGCATGAAGATCCAGCCCGCAGTTCCAGTAATACTGAAGAACAGATTCCCAAAACGTGGACATAAGAAGTCTTTATTGTATTTATTGTATAAATGTATATGTTGTAATTATTTCTGTTGTAAATATTTGTACATATATGTACCTGTAGTTTCATAATCAAGAGGGTGACTCCTTCCTTAGGCCGAGTCAGCCCATTATGTTACCGGCACAAGCCGAGCCTTCCTAAATTGATACAAATAATAATAATAATAATAATAATAATAATAATAATAATAATAATAATAATAATAATAATAATAATAATAATAATATAGTTATTTATGCAAATTTTACCTCATTATTTCTTTCTTTCTTTCTGAATCCGTTTGTCGTTCGGGGTTGGTTTTCCTCTCGGACTCAGTTAGGGATCCCACCTCTACAGCCTCAAAGTTAGTATCCTCGAGCGTGAGACTTTGGGTGGGGGATAAAACTTGGGAGGAGGACCAGTACCTCGCCCAGGCGGCCTCTCCTGCTATGCTGAACAGGGGCCATGTCAGGCGATGGGGAGGTTGGAAGAGGTAGACAATACTAGCAATAGACATATAGGTCTATAAGATTTTACCCTAACCTTATTTGAGGAAATTATTTTCGGGATGATTTTCACTTCAGCTTCTTTCCATCAGTCCAGGAATACACCAGGTTTCAGAAACATATTAAATACATTGAAGAATAACTTGGGCAGCAACTTAAGATATGCTTCATTATATTGGCTGAAATTCCGTCTAATCGTGTGTATTTAGTGTCACTTTGTTTGTTAATTAGTCGTTGAACTTCGTCAAAAGTAGAGGGAGATCATCTTTCGTGTCTGATGCAATTTTTGAATAGATTCTAATACACTGTACTCCTGAAAATAATTGTCTTGTGATTCAATGGGGTGAAATTTCTCCAAAAAATACTTCTGTACTTTCTCGGGTGGTTGTTGTAAACCCATTCACTGTTTCTTGAAGTCTTGAAGTTTATTAAAGTCTTCAGGTCTCCGAATCATTTTATATACTATGTTCCTTGGGTTTTTAGACGACTGTGCAGATCGGAATGTTTATTTTTATTTGCTAGGGGCTTTACGTCGCACCGACACAGATAGGTCTTATGGCGACGATGGGATAGGAAAGGCCTAGGAGTTGGAAGGAAGCGGCCGTGGCCTTAATTAAGGTACAGCCCCAGCATTTGCCTGGTGTGAAAATGGGAAACCACGGAAAACCATCTTCAGGGCTGCCGATAGTGGGATTCGAACCTACTATCTCCCGGATGCAAGCTCACAGCCGCGCGCCTCTACGCGCACGGCCAATTCGCCCGGTCAGATCGGAATGCTTTCCAAGCCTAGCCTTATACATTTTTTTTTTGTTTTATAGTCCGATTTAACGAGATTATAAACCACTTCATACTGTCAACGAAGTATTATGCATGAAGATCATATAAATATCGTATGTTTTGCTAATACGCACTTTCCCATCAATTCTAGTTCAGAATTCCACCAGTAATTCTCTCAGTTGGGAAATACCTGAGGAAAAGTAGCTAATCGCATTACTTGTAAGTTTTACTTCTAATCGTTGCTTGTCACAAAATGTAATTTTTACTTGTAATTTTATCCATGAAATAAAATAATAGTTACATTCCAGTAATCGATACACATCGCATAGAGCATTTGGCAACTTCCGAGCCCTAGCAATAGCAAGGCATCACGCCAAAAGTATATATAATACGACGCGCACTCCTTCGTTTACTCGCATCTTGTGATTATTGGTTGAGATTTCGATCGTCGTGTACTACCTTATTGGCACTTATTGTCTCTATGCAAAAAAAAAAAAAAAAAAAAAAAAAAAAACCTGGAGTAATGACTTTTTATTTGTAAACTTTGGTATCATTCCAGCTCCATGTGAAGAGAAAAGTCGGTGATTTCCTAACGACTCGCGTTCTCTTAAGTAATAGTAATTTTTACTGATTCATTGTTGAAAAAGTAATTACAGTAGTTATTGAGTAAAATATTTCTCAGGTAATTATAATTTAGTCCAATTATTATGTCCTTTCCCCATCACTGAATTCTTTGCATACTTCTATGAGAATTTTGGATGATATTTCATATAGATATATAGTTTCAGTGAGGTCTTTTATCATTACGTTGTTTCTGAAAATACGTTCATCTAACATTTTAATGTTGAGAACATTTCTTACAGGCAATGTAGGGGTCCCATACTACAAAAAACGAAACATTAAGCAATTTTCTCAATTGTTCCGAAAGGTGAAAGGCTAAAAATCCCAGACATATTTCAAGCTATGAGTCTTGGATAGCTCTGTCAAACTAAAAAATCAAATTTCGAAAATCACATCCGGCCTAAAAGTAGTTCTGGAAAAAGGCCCAAAAATAGTTTGTTTCTCTACTCGTTTTCTTTTTGATTCAAATCATAATCAAATTAACTTATTTACATAATTATTCTCTAATGTGTTCCTTGGTTCAAAGTTGAAAAATATCCACACAGAATGTAGTTATAAAGGCTTAAGGGAAACTCTGCATTGACTCACATTAGCGCTCGTAGTGGTAGAAAAAGGCAATACTGATAATCTAATCGACCGGATAACGATTATTAAGAAAAGGATTGTAATATATTCTCATACTTCATTATATTTTACTAGCTGATGTACCCGCGCTTCGCTGCGGAATCCTTCACTGTATACAGAATTCTAAATGAAGTTGTGTACACGTTGTTAATAAGGTTTTATTACATTACATAGGTCTTAATTTTACCAGAGAAACACGACGGGAAGGTCGCCGTACGTCGTTTCTCATGTGAAGATCCTTTTAGGGAGCTTTCATTGTATTGGCAGGCCCTCTTGCCTGCTGCGAGTCACAATTGAGGTGGACATTTTTCGTTATAATGGCGTAAAAATAATTATTAGAGTTAAGGGAATCGAAGAAGAGAACAAAAAAAGACAAGATACCAAGACTAATTCCAACTGTAATACAATAACGTCAGTATTCTTGTTAACATACAACATTAACCGACTGGAATGTCGTGGTTAAAAGCAATGCTCTGATATGAAATGCTCGATCAAGTTAAAAACGGCTTTTGACGAGCAGCACTGTACTATGCTGCCGTTCAAACCGTGTCAAGTTTCAGAACTGGAAGGACCCAGCCACAAACAGCGCTGAACGCTGCTCCACTGGTGTCCGTTAATTGAGCAATCTCCCCATTCCTATAACAATAACATAGTAGGGATAGAATAGCTGGAATACTATAATGAACCAGTGTGTCGCATACTAGTAATACCTTGCAAGAACCAGAGAGATGCCATGCTATAAAAGAAAGTTACCTAACTTCCCAGTTACTTCCCGTCAATATTTAGGCAGGTTGCTCTACTCGGGCAGCTAACTCCCTTCGCTCACGCCACCCGCAGCAATAATGTCATCTGTCGGACATGAGCGGCAGCAGAAGAGACAAAGCACACATCACAACAAACAATAGCCAATTTAATGTTATTGTTGATTGTTATGGGCTTTCGATATTGTAGGCTTTCACATTTAGTTTTCTTCCGACTCTCTGATAGCAGAGCATCCAATATAAAGGGGTCCTTCCTTTTTTCAAGAATTCCTCTTCTCTTATGCTTCAAGGGATCATTCTTTCACGACTTTTTTTTCTCATTTCGATAGTCATCTTCTTGTCGATATGGACTGATGGCCACACGGCTTTTAACCTTAAGGCAATCACCACCGCCAGTTAACACGATTTGACATTTCCATGTTCACTGTGTTCGGTATTGATATGGACTAAGAAACAATAGTCTAAGTTCGCCTTGGAATTAAATGTTAGACCTTCCCCTAAACTACAATTTCACTCATTTATAGTCTAGACTGTACTGCCTTATTCTCGACTTTACATATCGACTTTCATTAAATCTCACCGAGCCATTTAACTCGGCGTTGATATGGACTACGCAACAATGGTGTAAATCATGAATACCTTGGTAATATAGCCGGTATGGCAAAACGGTGTAAGACATAAATGATCGAAAATTTAATACTATATTAACTTTAGTTATCCAGTATTTATCGATAGGAGCACAGATAACACAAATATTTGAGAATGAAATTTTAGGCCTTCCCCTAAACTAACATTTCGCTCAGTGTGAATAACATTGTTTATGGCCTAGAGTGTAGCGACTTATTTCCCGACTTTACATACCAATTTTCATTAAATTCTCTTCAGCCGTTTTCTCGTGATGCGCGTATGACAGACAAACAGACAGACAGACAGACAGACAGACAGACAGACAGACAGACAGACAGACAGACAGACAGACAGACAGACAGACAGACAGACAGACAGACAGACAGACAGACAGACAGACAGACAGACAGACAGACAGACAGACAGACAGACAGACAGACAGACAGACATTATAGAAAAATAAAAAGTGCATTTCCTTGTTACTGTGGACACGACCGATACAGAAATACCATTCTTTTTAAGTTCTGAGCAATGTACAGAAAATACTCTTATTTTATATATATAGATTTAACTAAAATTCGTAGCCCTAGGATGTTTTCAACATTGAGTTGCTTGCCTGAAAGGATTTGTGTTTTTTTTGTTCTGAAAACACGTGTAAAGTAATTACAAACGTTAATGTTAACTGCGCTTATGTCTATTGCAAGTTTGATGGTTACAAGGTCAATTATTAGAGAGATTAAGTCCTTCATTCACTTTTCATTCCGAGTCGTATTGTAAAAGTGCAGGTGAACACAGGCTGACATCTATGAAGCGACAACTGTTATAACAAATATACGTGTTGTTAAAATAATAAAAATAATAATCATAATAATAATACTAAAATTACAATACATACTTGATACGTCTGCGACCGGTACAAGACGTACATGTGTAACTGTGTACGTGTAACTGGGACAAAGAATGCACAGCATATTCCCATACGATCACTTGATTAAAACAGAAATCGGAGGGTGGGTGGCATAGTAAATTGGTTGGAATGCTCACACACACTCGCGGCTGAGAAAGAAACTCAATATGCCCGCAGCTGTGTTTGAATCTCCTTAAAAAAGAAAAACCCAGTGTCTAGAGCAGAGAATAAGAGAAAAACAAAAAAAAAAGCCTCGGGCTAAAAGAGTTAGACGCCCTTGCTGAAGGACATGTTCGTACCATTGCCCACTTCCTTGGTGAAGGGAGAAGGGCAGAGACGATAGCAGGTAGAAAGTGAGATGAATTTATTCTGTTCAGTTCACCACCCCAAGCACTTTCCTTTTCCAGGCGGAAATTTTGAGGTACTGGTACATAATTACCTTACAAGTACGGCAATATAACATGCTCAGCAAGTACTGTACATGGATTAACAATCAATTGGATCCCAAGATATAGAAACCTAAAAGTAGATAGTTTTTAATTTTTAAACTTCATCCTAAAAGGTAATTTAGAATTTTCCTATTAAATGGTTGATCATTTGTACGTATTGAATGTTCGTTCTCCAAACAACTTTTCGATGGTTGTAGGTAAGGTAAGGGTTATTCTGCCCGAAGTCAGGTCCGAACCTCCGCAGAGGTTTTCCTGAGCCGGAGTTTACGTGCGGTAGGGTGGCCAGTTCCTTTCCGCTCCTCCATTCCCTTACCCCCACCAACAGCGCGTGGCAACCCATCCAACTTCTGACCATGCCCAATGTTGCTTAACTTCGGAGATCTCACGAGCTCCGGTGTTTCAACACAGCTGCGGCCGTTGGCCGATGGTTGTAAATATGTTAATAATGTAAATATTGTAAATATTATCTTAGTGGGTCTGTGAAGCAGCTAATGTACATCGGGCTTGCTCATTTTCACTAGATCATCCATAAAACCCGTATGATTTGTAGTAAATAAATGAATAGATAAATAAACAAGTAAATAATAATAATAATAACAAATCTTTGTATGGCTTTCTTGAACCTCTTCATTTCCGAAACCAACTAATAGAGAAGTTTTCACTTTTTAAATTTCGTGTGGCTATTGCTAGCCTGGTGCAGTCCATGTAAGGCGGACCCCCCGAAGAGGGTGGGTGGCATCTGTCATGTGTGGGAAACTACGGATAAGTTAAGTGTATTAGAATATATTTCCGTGTGTGGAGTAAGCTGAAGGAAAGTTAGGGACAGCAAAAATATTGTCCCCGGTCCCGAAATCAACATTTATCGACACAACCGAGAATCAAACTCGAGAATACGAAGACCGAAGGTCAAGACGCTGACCACTTACCATGGAGGCGGATATTTTTCTCTCACTTGTACACAATTTCAACGTTTACATTGGTAGCAAAGACGTACCAAATCTGGTTGTCTAGAGCATAGCCCGCTACGATGTCGCGGGGTGTCGTGCTAGAGTGAGCCACTTGGTTTGCAATTCAGTACATCTTTAGCAGTATAAATACAGGAGACTCAGCTAAAATCGCAGCAGAATTGGATGTACGACGCATTCTGGTAATGATAAAAGAATAATATTATCAATACCTTAGGATGAAAACATGGTCTATGTTGTGGGTTACTGTAGTCACGTCCTAGTTCATGGCCTTCTTTGTGCTCAGGCGGCTAGGACTATACAATTCACCGGTGGTCCATAACCCGTTAGAGGAGAGATCCTCACTTGGACTACTGTATGTGTAAGTATGGTAGCATCCTGCTTCATGAATTTAAGCAAGTCACGGACCTATGGAAGTAATGGAGTCCCACTCTCATTTGACAGGAGAGGGACTCCTTAGAAACAACTTGGCGAACGAAATGGAATTCGATGGAGAGCTATCAATATTAATGGGACTTATGCAAGAAAGAAAGTAGAACTGGCTGAATCAGCAAAAAGATGAATCTGGATGTGCTAGGAGTAAGTGGTGTTCGGGTAAGGGTAGGTAACGAGGAAGAGATAGGAGATTATAAAAGTGTACTTGACGGGTGTTAAAAAGGGAAGATCAGAGTCTGGGGTAGGGCTGTTCATCAGGAATACTATTGCACGCAAGATAGTATCTGTTAGGCACATAAACGAGCGAATGATGTTGGTAGGATTGGCAGTTGGAAGAATTAGGTCGAGAATTGTCTCAGTGTATTCACCAAGTGAGCGTGCAGATGCGGATGAAATTGACAAGTTTTGTGAAGCATTGAGTGACATCGCAGCCAAGGTGAACAGCAAGGATAGGATATTGCCAATGGGCGATTTCAATGCGAGAGTTGGAAATAGAAGTAAAGGATACGAAGTGTTGATTGGTAATTGTGGGGAATATATGGAAGCTAATAGGAATGGGAAGCGTTTGCTGGACTTCTGTGCTAGTACGGATTTAGCATTTACGAATATGTTCTTCAAGTATACAGCTATTCACCGCTACACATGCGAGTGTAGGAGTAGTAGATCCATAATAGACTATATCTTAACCGACTTCGAATTCAGGAAATCTGTTAGGAATGTACGGGTTTCTTGGGGATTTTTTGATTAAACAGACCACTATCTGATCTGTAGTGAGCTAAGTATCTCTAGGTTTAGGATAGAGAAAGTGAAATCTCTCTGCAAACGAATAAGGGCAGAAAATCTCCAGAACGAGGAAATTAGACAGAAGTGCACGGATATGATTAGTCAGAAGTTCCGAACAGTGGACAGCAAGCAGGTTCAGGTTATAGATAGAGAATGGGTGGCATACAGGGATGTTGTAGTAGAAACAGCAAGGGAATGCCTGAAGATGGAAAACCACATAACTACTTCTTCCACTACTTTTTTCCACACCCTGATGAGCACGTGTAGCCTTTCCCCAGTTTTAAGTCCAGATGCCCTTCTTGATATCAGACAGCTCTTAATATCGTCATGTGCATTCAAAGTAACTCAGCGGGCGAGTTGGCCGTGCGGTTACTGGTGCGCGGCTGTGAGCTTGCATCCGGGAGATAGTGGGTTCGAATCCCACTGTCGCCAGCCCTGAAGATGTCTTTCCGTGTTTTTCCATTTTTACACCAGCCAAATGCTGGGGCTGTACCTTAATTAAGGCCACGGCCGTTTCCTTCCAATTCCTAGCCCTTTTCCTGTCCCATAGTTGCCATAAGACCTATCTGTGTCGGTGCGATGTATGTAAAGCCGCTGGCAAAAAAAAGAAGAAAAAAAAGAAAGAAAAGTAACTCAGGACACGCCATGCAGATGTGTGCATAGGTAGTCAATTAAATAACAGTTAGGTAAATGTAACCCTTTGAGGACACCAAACCTTGAAGTCGATATGGAGGAGACTTGTGTGATCGGTAATCCCGATCGTTGTGTCTACGCAGCGTCTTCCATGTTGGACCAACCTCGGAGTAGTGTCACAAACCGTTTGCTTATTCTGTTTCATTTCAGTTAGTTCCTTTCCTATCTTACCATACTGAATTTAATTTCTCTTACTGTCTAGCCAGGCTCTCAGCCTCGGGTAATATGGATGTGTGTGTACCTCCCAAAGTTTCATCCCCCCACTTCCCTCAGGAGCTCTAAACTTCTGAGACTGGGTTGAAAATCACCGGGCCCTTAGCTGAGTTTACGTAGCTCCTCTTTACTTCACTTTCGTGTTTCCTATCCAAACTCCCTTGGTCAAATATTGTTCCCCTCCGACCGCAATGGTATCCGATTTTCGTGTCTTTCCGAGCACCTCATTTTCACGCCCTTAGTGGCCCTTCTCCGTATTTTACTCATACTCTCACTCTTTCAAAGGTCAGATCCTTTTCTTTATCTCTTGTGGTTGATGGTTAGTGTCCTCCTCCTTAAACCAGCTACCTCTGTAGAGCGTTGGCCTCCGGACCACAAGCATCCCGCCATAAGTAATACGATTTTAAAGGGTGGAAAAGCGTCTAAATGTTCTCCAGTGATACTTTTGGCATTTACCCAACAACACTAATAAAAAATCAGCAGTTTGTCGCACGAACGAGTTCCGGTTTCTCCCCCATCCGATGGAGTAAAATAGAACGTCGAAACAACACAGGCAGGGTAAATTAACGTCAGATCATAATACCTGCCTACGGTGGGTGAGGCTATACGTTTATTGTTAGAGTAAAAACAGATCTTAAGCGGACCGTCTATTAAGCACGAGCGTGTCTTTAATGCAAAATTATCCCATGCCCTTGAATTGGGCGTAAAATGTGTTATTAACCACCGTGGATTAAGAGGAAACTCTGAAGTGTGGAAATATACCCTTGTACGGAAAATTTCTATTCCTCCTATCAGATCTTTTAGGAATGATTAAACCAGCCTAGTTACTCTAAACGGTCAGTGATGCTAGAGTAGCTACTTTTCTACTCTAAAAATAACCTGACATCATATTTGGAATTCACCATCTGCGGTGTCCACCTCCTTAGCGTAATGGTTAGCACTATCAAGTGCCGGTCCAATGGGCCGTTCGAAACCTGGTACTGCCAGAGATTTAAGAATGGCAGTAGGGCTGGTATGTGGCAGAAATGACACAAGCAGCCCATCTCCATTGGGCGTTATCCTGAAAAGAGCTGCACCACCTCGGGACATGAGCACGAGTTTGTTTAGTTACCATCCCTGATTCAGTAGTTGTCACTACGGGAAATAGTCCGACTCGTTGGCTGAATGGTCAGCGTACTGGCCTTCGGTTCAGAGGGTCCCGGGTTCGATTCCCGGCCGGGTCGGGGATTTTGACCTTCATTGGTTAATTCCATTGGCTCGGGGGCTGGGTATTTGTGCTGTCCCCAACATACCTACAACTCAAACACCACACACAACACTATCCTCCACCACAATAACACGCAGTTACCTACATATGGCAGATGCCGCCCACCCTTATCGGAGGGTCTGCCTTACAAGGGCTGCACTCGGCTAGAAATAGCTACACGAAACTATTATACTACGGGAAGTAGAAGAAGAAGAAGGAATCATTGTGTTCGAAAAAGAATAGATTGTGTGCAGAGTGACCACTTATTAAGATGTTATAAGATTGAAGTAGCTACAGTAATTCGCCCTACAATCGAATGATTCAGATAATTTCGGTGTAACTTCCGTGATTAAAGTTTTAGTGGAAAGTAGGGCAATTCGCAAAACTCTATTTGGTTGCTGGAGAATGTAAAGAACAGTACTGTTCTGGTAGGAATAGTGATGAATTTAATATATTCTGGCAATGTTTGATCTATTTTCAACTACTGAACTTGTAAGAAAAGTAATCATTTTAATGTACACTGTTAATGTCTGGCGTGTTTTCAAGTGGCAGGTGCGAATAAAAAGAGACTGTACGGTATTTTCTAGTACACCTTATTTAAACAGAAGCTACCGTTAGCAGAATTACACCCCGGCCCCTTAAGTTTGATCCCGTTGAAGAGAACCGTTGTTGACTTTTTTATTTCATCTCTCTCCTGGTCGATCAAAGGCTGAGTTTTAATTAATTTTGATTGATAAACATCAAATGTGTCACCAGAGATCTTTTACATGTCGACATCATACAACATGGAGTGTCAAAAGGACTTCTTTCTGCCCTTCAGAACTCCGACAACCTCTGCTATGTTTGAATCCAGCATCTTGGGATATGAAGGCTGACACACTGCCACAGATAGACACAGGGAGCTTTTATTATTTTCCTTGCAACAATGAACACCACCACCATACTCTCATGCAACGACTGTTTGGCGAAAACGGTTCCATATCCGTGAGGACACGGCCATTTTTGGGCTGGAATCCCAAGGAATCTCACTTATTTATCCCTTTAGTCGTAGGTTGAAACCGACCTTCAAAATCCATTTCAGCTTTTCAAGAAATAAATATTATAACTTTCGAAATATTACTACGTAGTTAATAAATAATTGAAGAAATTCTGGTCTGAACCCGTACTTCTCTCACGCAGCCTAGTTGCAACTACTGGGCTAAAGAACCTTCAGGACCAATCTTAACTGTGAAGTTCTTAAACATAGGTGTATGATGAAGTCAACCAGGTCATGCTTACATCTGAAGGAAGAATTATTACTGGTATAAGTTAAGAGTCACAGGTTAGAAGTACACACAGTCCGTGCTGGGTAAATGTACTACTACTGATAATGCATGATACTGTTTCAGAATAATGAAGGAAATTACAGTACGTCATTTAAAGTACAAGCTAGATATGAATCTCGTATTTTGAATGTAAGTAATCGCTTTACCTTATTTGGTTCAGGACGCCGAATGCAATACATTTTCCAGACTAGTACAAGTTATTACTCTGTCTTTAATTTATGCTCGTTAATGAATAACTTGTAAGGGACATTAATAATTTGCTTGAAGAGTCATGGCTGCAATGAATACCTCATGACATTTGCAGGACTGAATTATGATCACATAGACTGGTATTCTGTCCTCGGGTTCACTGTTGCTCAACTCTATTCAACAAGAATACCGTTTCAATTGGCTATGAAAACAATATTGCTGATGAGGTGAAGTAATTTTTATTCTATCTTATTGTCCTCGGGCAGCGCGACCACAATGAAAACCCAGAACTAACTAAACAGTTGTGTCACAAAGCTGGAAATTAGCAACACTGTATTGAATGACTTGCCTGGTGTGAAAATGGAAAACCACGGAAATCCATCTTCAGGGCTGCCTACAGTGGGATTCGAACCTACTATCTCCCGGATGGAAGCTCACAGCCGCGTGCCCTTCACCGCACGGCCAACTCGCCGGTAGAACGTTTTTAAGTCGGATTAATCGGAAGCGAAGCCGGTCCGAGATAACGAACATCAGTGTCAACCCGAGAATGTGAAAAAAAAAAATTAATAAAATATACATAATATCGAAAATTCCTTATACAGAACAAAGCACGCCTGAAACACATTTACAGATTACAAACATGTTATCACACAACAAACACACATACTGTACAGTAAGTCTACTTCTTGGAAAAATAACTGATAAGCTCCTGCATGATGCACGCTCCCAACAAATCCGTACTCTCTGTACAATACGATACGATTGAGGAGAAGTGGGATACCACGGAAAAACACTCCGAGGATGGCTGAGGTAGGAATCGAATCCCGCTATACTCAGTTGACCTCCTGAGGATGAGTGGCATTTATTTATTTATTTATTTATTTATTTATTTATTTATTTATTTATTTATTTATTTATTTATTTATTTATTTATTTATTTATTGTAAGCCTTGTTTCTTTCTCTGCGGTAATTATCGTACAAGGCTTCTTAACCTTCACATTTGTTCCATTCCTCTAAATTGGTCCCAGATATCCAGAGATCCGAGTTAAAGGGGGCCGACTTGACGAGTTTCTACTGTACGTATAACATAAACAAAATGCGTGAAGGTAAACAAGGAGAGGGAAGTATGTTAATTTTTTATTTTTTTTGCTAGTGGCTTTACGTCGCACCGACACAGATAGGTCTTATGGCCACGATGGGATAGGAGAAGCCTCCGAGTTGGAAGGAAGCGGCCGTGGTCTTAATTAAGGTATAGCCCCAGCATTTGCCTGGTGTGAAAATGGGAAACCACGGAAAACCATCTTCAGGGCTGCCGACAGTGGGATTCGAACCCACTATCTCCCGGATGCAAGCTCACAGCCGCGCGGTCCTAACCGCACGGCCAACTCGCCCAGTGAGGGAAGTATGAAGGCAAGTTGTAAAGTTATGCTTGGTTCACCCGGAGGTATCTGAGTGGTATTTCTGGAGAGGCACATGACCTTGGAGTTTCTCAATCTAAAATAGAAATGAGTACCTCTTCAGTGGTGCCTGTGCTATCTATGACAGCTGACAGCGAATCAATAAGAGATCCAATCAACTTTGGGGCTGGGGATTTAGCACTATTTTTTTGCTATTTGTTTTACGTCGCACCGACACAGATAGGTTTTATGGCGACGATGGAACAGAAAAGGCCTAGGAGTGGGAAGGAAACGGCCGTGGCCTTAATTAAGGTACAGCCCCATCATTTGCCTGGTGTGAAAATGGGATATCACGGAAAACCATCTTCAGGGCTGCCGACAGTGGGGTTCGAACCCACTTCCTCCCGAATGTAAGATGATGGCTACGTGATCCAAACTGCATAGCCACTTGCTGGGTGGGGATTTAATATATACTGATGAACACCCTGAACGGAAACGCCATTGAGAAGGTGTCATATTTGAACTACCTGCTATACCAGCTAACCTAAGTACGGAATACATATCTACAAATCAACTTGAGAATTTGCACAGCACACGGTGTGTTTCCGAAGTTAAAATAACATGTGTTCAGTCGTGATATCCGATTTGAAACTCGCTGGCGTGTCGTGTAATGTTACGTGTTATCAGTAGAGCCTGGATTTCCATGCACTATCGAATCTCAAAATATGCATGCATTCGTACACTATCATATGCCAAACCATGCACAATAAACTGGAAAATATGCACTCTCAACATTCAGTTCCTTTTGGAACACTGTACAACAACCACCGTAATTTCTCCAAATTGTGTTGTTTTAAGCTCATCCGTTTACCTGTCAGCATATTCTTAAACACAGAAAATGATCTTTCTACGTCACAAGAAGTGACAGGGTGCATACTTAAATGAAGACATTTGGGAGAAAGTGAGGAAAAATTGTACGTCTTTTGCATTTCACCACAATACATCTATATATGTATAAAATAAGAGTTTTGTCTTACATTGCTCAGAATTTGAAAATAATGGTATTTCTGTATCGGTCATGTCCACAGTAACAAGGAAACGCATTTTTTACTTTTCCATAATTTCCCTCTGTCTGTCTGTCTGTCTATCTGTCTGTATGTACACGCATCACGAGAAAACGGCTAAAGAGGATTTAATGAAAATCGGAATGTAAAGTCGGGTGATGAACCACTACAACCTTGGCTATAAATTATTTTATTCACGCTGAGTGAAATGGTAGTTTAGGGGAAGGCCGGAAATTTAATTCTAAAATATTTATGTTATTAGTGGCCGTGTCTTAATGAAAATCGGTATGCAAAGTCGAGGTAATAAGTCGATATAATCTAGGTCATAAATAATTGTATTCACGCTGAGTGAAATGGCAGTTTAGGGGAATGCCTAAAATTTAATTTTCAAATATTTATATTATTAGTGGTCGTATCTTAATGGAAATCGGTAGACAAAGACTGGAAATAAGTCGCTACAATATAGGCTATGCTTAATTGTATTCACGCTGAGAAAAATGGTAGTTTAGGGGAAGGCCTAAAATTTAATTCTCAAATATTTATTATATTAGTGGTCATATCTTCACGAACATTGGTATGCAAAGTCGGGGAATAAGTCGCTATAACCTAGGATATCAATAATTTTATTCACACTGAGTGAAATGGTAGTTTAGGAGAAGGCCGAAAATGTAATCTATATACACCGACTGACAGAGCAAATGCAACACCAAGAAGGAGTGGTCAGAAATTTATGCCAATTGCAGGGTAGACTGACGTCACTGAGGTATGCTCATGATGTGAAATGCGCCGCTGTGCTGCGCACGTAGCGAACGATAAATGGGACACGGCGTTGGCGAATGGCCCACTTCGTACCGTGATTTCTCAGCCGACAGTCATTGTAGAACGTGTTGTCGTGTGCCACAGGACACGTGTATAGCTAAGAATGCCAGGCCGCCGTCAACGGAGCCATTTCCAGCAGACAGACGACTTTACGAGGGGTATGGTGATCGGGCTGAGAAGGGCAGGTTGGTCGCTTCGTCAAATCGCAGCCGATACCCATAGGGATGTGTCCACGGTGCAGCGCCTGTGGCGAAGATGGTTGGCGCAGGGACATGTGGCACGTGCGAGGGGTCCAGGCGCAGCTCGAGTGACGTCAGCACGCGAGGATCGGCGCATCCGCCGCCAAGCGGTGGCAGCCCCACACGCCACGTCAACCGCCATTCTTCAGCATGTGCAAGACACCCTGGCTGTTCCAATATCGACCAGAACAATTTCCTGTCGATTGGTTGAAGGAGGCCTGCACTCCCGGCGTCCGCTCAGAAGACTACCATTGACTCCACAGCATAGACGTGCACGCCTGGCATGGTGCCGGGCTAGAGCGACTTGGATGAGGGAATGGCGGAACGTCGTGTTCTCCGATGAGTCACGCTTCTGTTCTGTCAGTGATAGTCACCGCAGACGAGTGTGGCGTCGGCGTGGAGAAAGGTCAAATCCGGCAGTAACTGTGGAGCGCCCTACCGCTAGACAACGCGGCATCATGGTTTGGGGCGCTATTGCGTATGATTCCACGTCACCTCTAGTGCGTATTCAAGGCACGTTAAATGCCCACCGCTACGTGCAGCATGTGCTGCGGCCGGTGGCACTCCCGTACCTTCAGGGGCTGCCCAATGCTCTGTTTCAGCAGGATAATGCCCGCCCACACACTGCTCGCA